>NW_018251227.1:0-1643 GCF_001263595.1 Phalaenopsis equestris | reverse complement strand
CACATGTTCAGATATCTAAAATTGGCTTTAGGTTTAGTAGAGGATGAAGATATTTGAAGCAGCAAGGGCCTATGATCAGACCCACTCATAGCCAGATGTTGGACAGAAGTATGGAGGAACTCTCTAAACCATAAGTCATTTACCAGAAATCTGTCAAGCCTCTCCCAGATCTTCCCCCTTCTCCAAGTAAATTTAGGACCTTTGAAACCCAAATCAAATAGACCAGCAGACTGGATGTTATCATTGAATATGTTAATTCGACTAATATCAGGAGATCTCCCTCCCTTCTTCTCACAAAGAGAAGAGAGGCTGTTGAAATCACCCCCAACTAACCAGAAATCCTTAATAGAGGAACTGAGCTCTAGTAATTGTTGCCATAGGTCCAGTCTTGCAGTAGTTGTACAGCCAGCATAAATGAAGGTAGCAAAACCCTGATAGTGAAATTGAGTTGAAGATGGATGAATTGATCTCCATCTAAAAGAACAGTGCAAAGGACTTCTTTTCTGCATAGAATCCAAATTTTGTTATTAGAATTTGTAAGAAGCTGGAAACCAGGGAATTTTCTCACAAATCTGTTGACATTTTTAGTGACCATTGGTTCAAGTAGAGCAATGATCCAAGGTTTATACATCCTGTTGAGTGCTAGGACTCTATTAAGCGATTTGGGATGAGCAAGTCCCCTAACATTCCAAAAGATTAGATTCTTTAACCAATAGAAGTAGATTTCCCTCTTCTCCTAGTTCTAATAGAACTAGCAGAAGGAGGGAAGGGGGCTTCCTCCAAAGGGGTGGAAGAGGACATAAGATTCTTTAATTCTAGAGTCATTTTCTTCTTCTTAGTTTTTTGGACTTGCCATCCAGCTTCAAGGTTCCTGGTTAACTGCAGAATCAATGGGTCCTCCTTTGGTATCTCAATAACTGTTATCTCTTGATCAGCAAGAAGTGTGGAGAGATAAGTACAAAGAGTTTGTTCAGTTTGGGTAGATTGTGGCATGGGGTGGAGGTGCTCAGTGGGTGATTCTTGATCAGAATGGGGATTGGGAACCACACTCTCTTGTACCAAAACTTGAGGCAGCTCTTGTGCAAAAGTCCCAAGCATTTCAGGCATTTTAACAGCACAAGTATTAGCAGTAGGTACCTCCTTGTTCTGAGGAGCAATCTCCTCTAAAAGTTACTTGGGGGTCTTCCTTCTGAGTGCAGGGTGGAGCCTGAAACACTTCTCATCAGTGTGGCCAAACATATTGCAATGATGGCAATAGTAAGGCCCTTGTTCAGCTATGATTTTCTTCCAATAGCCATTATGCTCAGTGCCTAACCATATTTCCTCCACAGCTGGGAGGGTAATGTTTCTAGGATTCTAGCTACAGAAGGCAAAAGGTCTAGACAAGTTGAAAGTAGGGCCATCCAATTTCAACGGTCTTCCCAATGCTTTGCCAATATTGAAAAGAACTTTGTGGTTGAAAAAGTGTAGTTTAAACCCTGGTAACTTAAGCCATATGGGGACAATGGGAAGTTCTTTATTGGGATCAAAATCAGGAGTCCACTTTAAAAGATTCATTGGAATTCCTTCAATCAATATAGATTGTTTGGAGAAAATTCTAGCATAGTCTTCATCTCTTGAGAGATTAATAAGTATGTGTCTGC
>NW_018251226.1:349-5164 GCF_001263595.1 Phalaenopsis equestris | reverse complement strand
ATGCTTAATATCTTTTACACTTCTCACACATTTTTAATGAACTTACACCTTAAAGGAATGTTTTTTTTATACTTATTTTATAGGTATATCTGTTATGAACGTAATGCAACTGAAATGGGGTGAAACGTAGCTAAAACGGAGCCAAACGAAGCAAAATGGTGGAGCTGCGCTAGGTGGGCACCAGCGACGCTGGAACCGGCGCCGACAGCACCAGAGTGCAGAAAATGATGCCGAAACGGCACTGACAGCACCCAAAACGATGCCGATAGTGCCTAAAATGGCGCCGACAGTACCCGAGACGGTTTGGACGCGATCCTGGGCGAATTTTTAGAAGATTCAATGTATTTGGACGCTTTTTTGAAGGTTGCTTTAGGCATCTCTCAGGAAATTCGTCCCTCACTATAATAGAGTGCTTTTATGTTTGAAAAAGAGATGTGTGTGAGTGAAAAAATATGGAGAATGTTTAGAGATCTTAGAATAGGAGTAGAAATGTAGATTTCTATTTTTTTTAGAGAGACTGGTGAGGGGATTTTGAGAGAATCTGTAGGGGAATGTTCTGGCATTGTATGGATCAACGGGAGACTTTGTGGGAGAGATTTTCATCTTTCTTTCAAGGGGAAAATACTAAGTATTTAGTTTTTCATTATCTTATGATTTTGTAAACACTTATTTAGTGGATTTGTTTCGATTTAATGAAGTTTTTCGTTGTGTTTTCTTCGTGCTTTGTGATGTGTTTTCCTTACTCTTTCTTCTTTTTTGGAAATAGTGGCATGAGAAGATTATGTCATTATTTTCCTTTTACTTTTCTTTTGCAATGAGTACGATTCATGTTTAGGATATTGGGATGCATGCTAGAAGAAGTTTTAATTATAAATTATGATGGTTTTTCAATTCCGATCTTAATTTACTTTTCGATCTGATCAATTGAATTGTTAAAATATGTTGTGAAACATATGATCCGGGAAATGGAGTATGAGTTCTACAACAGAGTGAGAATCACATTTAATTTCATGAAGGAGTATTTGGTTCATGAGATTAAATGCAAATAAATAGAGAAATATACTTTGTTGGGTGTAGAATTAGAGATTTTTAGGGTGACAGACTAAAAATCCCCAATTCGATCATAGTGTTTAGAAACTAAAGCAAGAGTTAGCCTTTAGAGGAATGGAAGTGGGAGCTATGGAGTGAGAGTCAGTATCCTCCTAGTCTAGCCACAGATTGAGGGACTAAACCTAAGATTAGCTAATAATTTTCTATAACACTGAATCAGGGTAGAGAATTAAAATTGCTCCTATTTGGAACATGCAATATTTAATGTATATCATTCCTTTACATTATCCAATTCGCTACATAAGAATAGTAGTTTTTAACATCTTAAAATTCTCCAAACCAACTCATCCAAAAAGGGTTATCTTTAGAATTAATATTTAAATTTAAGAATAGTTACTATCCTTGCAATTAACATTCACATTTAGGAGTAGTTGCTAGATAAAAAATCATTTTAATGATAAAAAAAGAATAGTTACTATCCTTGCAATTAACATTCACATTTAGGAGTAGTTGCTAGATAAAAAATCATTTTAATCAACATTCCAAACTAAGGACTAATAGTAGTAGACTGGAATTTGACTAAGGGCCTCTTTCCTCACTTTCTCGTGGGAACGATATTCGGGGCTTAATCAGAAAGTCCTATATTACTTAAAGCGATACATACATTTGTGTAGAACCCATAGTGTGTGAACTATTTGTTATATTTCATAATATTTCAATTTTGTATATTAGCTGCTAAATATAAATTGGGTCAAGTTTTTTAAGGTCTTTTGAAAGTTAAATTACCATGTAATTACAGGTCGGGTCAAGTTTTAGGCACCGTCTCAGGGAAATTGAATTAACATAAAACACGCAGAAAAACAACATGTACTAGGGGCGCATCGGTAGGTTATCATTAATTAAGAATGTTGCATTTGAACTTGCAACTCAATAGTGAGGATCAAACGACCTGACAAACATATGCTCCAAATTCTAATAAATATTTTAACATTTGAAAATTTTATTTTATTTTTTTCAATTTTTGACTTGATATAATTTTAGGTCGAGTGAGCCAATAAAAGAAATGATAGGCTTGATCATTCAAATATGATTGATCAAAGAATAGTTTTATTAATTTGGTATCATTATGATTATGAAAATTCAATGAAAGACATGAAAGGGTTATTTAGTTCCTAAATGGTTAATGGGTGAAAGCATGAAGACAATTACACGAAGGAGTCAATTGGATACAAGATATGCATATGATTCACCTAATCATTTTAAGTTTATAATCAATTTTATTTAAGTGATTTAATAATTATATGCATGTAAGAGCAATTTCTAAGGTGTGATATGCATTTTTTTATTTTTATTATTTATTTATTATTTTAGATATGAGTGATTTAAAAACTCTTTAGTTAAACTTATTTAAGTTTGGTAGAAAATGATTTTATCTTAATAGCCTAACAAAAATCTAGGCTACCCTAAGCACACAACACATGAAAAACCAATGACAATACTGCGAGTTCTAATGCACACATAGTAAACATTACACTAAAAAAAACACAACAAATCAAATAAAATAAGAAATAGCTTGGTGCAATTGAGTACCACATTACTTGACCCGTGTTGGTCGCCAAATTGAGAAAATGTATTTTAATTAACAAAAATCCAGGCTACCCTAAGCACACAACACATAAAAAAACCAATGACAATATGGTGAGTTCTAATGCACACATAATAAATATTACACAAAAAAGCACAACAAATCAAATAAAATAAGAAATAGTCTGGTGTGACCGAGTACTGCATTACTTGACCCGTGTTAGTCGCCAAATTGGGAAAATATATTTTAATTAAGCAAAATCCAGGCTACCCTAAGCACACAACACATAAAAATCCAATGACAATATTGCGAGTTCCAATGCACACATAGTAAATGTTACACAAAAAAGCATAACAAATCAAATAAAATAAGAAATATCTTGGTCCAACCGAGTACTGCTTTACTTGACCTGTGTCGGTCGCTAAATTGGGAAAATATATTTTAATATAATATAATATATAAATTATAATTGTGGAAAGTAGAAAAAAATTTAATTTTGAAAATACGAGACCGAACTGATCTCATATAAACAATAGTTTAAATAAACGAGCACAACACTGCAAGTAATACATCTATCCCGATGAATAGACATATCACTTACCAGTGAGACTCAATTAAATAAAATAAAGAATTTATGATATCTGTTTTAGACTGTGAAATCATTTATGTTGACCGATGATACACAGAAAATATATACATTTTTAGACCCATATTTTATACCTATTTTTGATGATATTGCATTTTAATGAAAGATATTTTGATGTTTTCTTACAGGTTGTTGATTTTTAGGGCTTAAAGCAAAAAGAAAGCACAAATGATGAAATTTGGAGTCAAAAGGACGTTTTTGAAGAAATGCTTAGCATCGGCAGCGTCGAGGGTAACGCCGACGACCCAAAACAAAAAATGAGATTTTTTACTCAACGCCGACGGCGCCAGGCCAGCGCCGACGACGCCGAAGGTAGTGTAGACCCCGTTTCTAGAAGATTTGGTGTATTCGCACGACTTTTTGAATAGTTTTTGGAGGCACCTCTTGGAGAAACGACCTTGGGCTCTATTTGGGGCCGAATTTCATCGGAAACCGAATTTCATCAGAAAAAGTGCTCCTCTACTTTCTTTTTTTGCACCACATCATTCTACTCCACTTCCATATTGGAGTCAATTAGTGATTTTGCTTTCATAGTTTTGAGTTTTTGTGGTGAGATTTAATGTGAAACTTTTTGTAAGAGTGTTTGAAAAGGAGAAAAGTGAGAAATATCTTCTTCCTGCGTTTCTAAGGAAAGACTACAAAGGATTCTCTTTAAGAAAGAGTTTTCAGATAAGTATTGTTTTTTTATCAGTATTGTATTAACTTTATTTTATATACAAAATTTGTGTTTTGTTATTTCTTTCTCATGAAGTCTAAGTTTTTCTCTCTATCTTTCTCCCTACTCTGAGATATGGTGAAATGAAGAGATAATATGAATGTGTCAATATTAAATTGTAAAATAAATTGTGATGATTTTTCAAATAAGAACTTAATTTACTTTTCGATCTGACCAATTAAATTGTTAAAATGTGTTGTGAAACATATGATCCGGGAAATGTAGTATGAGTTCTACAATAGAGTAAGGATCACATTTGATTCCATGAATGAGAACATTTATGGAATTAAGTGCAAATAAATAGAGAAATATTTTTTGTTGGGTGTAGAATTGGAGAATATTTAGGGTGACAGACTAAAATCTTCATTTCAGTCTTAGTGTTTAAAAAATGAAGCGAGAGTTAGCCTTCAGGTGAAGGGAAGTGGGAGCTCTGGAGTGGGAGCCGATATTCTCCTAACATAGCCACAGAATTAGGGACTAAACACTGAGATTAGCCGACAATTTTCTATGCACTGTATCAGGGTAGAGAATTAAAATTGCTCCTATTTGGCACAATACATATTATGAACATTTATCTCATCTCATTTTACCATAGCCTCATTGTAGTGGGAATGATACTTTTTCACATAAGAATCTCCATTACATAAACATAATTAATGGAGTAGTATTTACTGTTTAGAATTTTGCATATTTGATTTGATAATAGTTTAGAAATTTAATTTTCATTACATCTCAACAATTGAAATTAATGACAGTGATTTCAATTGACTTTCTATGAATTTCCTAGCAAATTTGTCATTTCCAATTTAAACCTTCCCC
>NW_018251226.1:0-214 GCF_001263595.1 Phalaenopsis equestris | reverse complement strand
TTAAAAATCAAAAATCCAAAAAGAAATATTTTTATTAGAGTGTTTTACTTTGTTTGCTTTATTTGTTTATGCGAAATATTGGATCTGAAGGTTTAGTACCTTACGATTCAGAATTAGAACGTACTATTAGAAAAATTCAAAAATAACAATGAGAAATTAAAATTTTACAAGAAATGAAGAATAATTTAGATAATCCAATAAATGAAAATCGACA
>NW_018251225.1:4674-4999 GCF_001263595.1 Phalaenopsis equestris | reverse complement strand
GGTTTAAATGAAATTATGGAACTCATTAAGCTGGGCTTAGTATGTTCATTGGGACTAAGTAAATCTAATAGAAAATATTGGTGTGTTGACTTCAATTTGGTTTAGGTTTAGTTCCTCCTCTTTAATAGCCTAGGGTCTAGCCATAGGACTTTTCCTTTTGACTACTCCTAGAAAACTAGACTTGGAACCCTCACCATTAGAAATTCTACCCTCTTCTTTACTCAACTTGGAGTTCCACATATTGCTCTCAACCTCTAAATACTTAGTAGGTGGGGTCACTGTGGGGAAACTCAAGATGAGTCGCCCTTAGGATTGCTGAACGTTA
>NW_018251225.1:0-1631 GCF_001263595.1 Phalaenopsis equestris | reverse complement strand
AATAAAAACTTGATTTTTAACCTATTTTAAATATTTAAATAATTAAAAATCCCTAAAAATCACAAAAATAATAAAATTCATGAAAATGTTTTAAATTGCTTCCTAAGCACTTAGGAACAATTAGAATATTTTTTCCTCATTTTCTAAATAAAGATATTGAATTTTAAAGCTTAAAAATGATTTTTAAAGGCTAAAAAATGAGTTTTCGTTAACATAATTCCAATAAATAAAAAAAATTAAAAAAAATATAAAATATTTTCTTCTGAGTTCTCTGTCCTTAGGGAGACTTTTCAAAAATACAAAACTTAATTTTCTCCATTTAAAATATTTTATATTTAATAAATACCACAAAAATTAAAATAATTTTTAAAATTCAAATTAAATTCAAAAAATCATGAAATTTGGTCCACAGACTTCTCTTGTCTAGGTCTACCTTCACTAAAAATTTTAAGGGATTAAAATTTACCTTGGTCAAGTTAGGAATTTTCTTTTAAAAATCCTGTTTTTACATGAAAATAATTATATAAATTAAATTAAATTTTGAAAAATCACATTTTCTCCTCTTATGTCTTAATTGACCCATGAATGAAGTAGGATAAAAATTTCAAAGTCATTTGAATTGAATTTGACAAATTATGAAGTGTTAGAGCCTTAGGGGCAAATGTGTAATTTTGAAAATTTAGCCTTCATTAACATTTAGGCTTAAGTCAATGAGGGAAATGGGCAACCTCTGATCTTAATCAATTTATTTGATGATTGGAATACAAGGAGTTAGTTGGTAGAAACCAATCTCACTTTCTAAATTAAGCTAATAAATTTCTAAATTATTAAAATTTGGAAGTTTATTAAAATTAAACGATCCTGGACTTTCGGGGTATGACTTTTGATATCAATAATTAATAGATTTAATACCCCTATTTTGATTTTCAAATAAAAATTCAAATTATGAATCATGACCACTTAAAGCTTAACATTTTCAAAACTAATTAAGACACTCACCTAGGTCTTAAGGGCTTAGTGGTAACTTAGGCCAAATCAACATTGACTAAATGAGGATTAGAGAAATAAACATAACATAATAAATCATCCTTGAAACACCACTAAGCCTAATTAAAAAAAAATTGGCTAAGTGTTCAGGTTACACCAACTTGCCCTGTAAGGAAATTCACTCACATAATTTTCAAATTAAATGATAATTACCCCTTTCTTAGGGATAATTGAGACATCAATGTTCACTGAGCATTAAGGATATTTACATGATGGACCATTAAGCAAAATGATAAGTTTAAATGGACTCGAGGCTTTTCACTAGTTGGTGAGGGAGAGGCATGGACCTGTCTCCCCCTCTTAACTTGTTGGATACCTCAGAGGCCTATTAAATTTAATATTCTTTGCTTAAAGGAATCATCGTTAAAGTTTTAAGGACTTAACAAAATACAACATAGAGTTAGGAAACCCCCCCCAGAACTTTACTTTTTCTGCTCTTCATAAATGTCCTCACATGCATTTTAAGTTTCAGGTGGTGGAACGAGAAGACTCGCTAGGTACGCTTTCACATTTTATAGTTTCGCCTTTCTTCTATCTTTTCCTTGCATCTTTTATGCTTGCATTTACCTACGTGCATGAAAACA
>NW_018251224.1:103511-103918 GCF_001263595.1 Phalaenopsis equestris | reverse complement strand
CTTTATTCTCTCCCTCTTCCCCTTTTATGCCCTCTTGCTCACTATCTCAATCACTCTCTTCCTCTCTCACTATCACTCGCTCCCTCCCTCACTCTCTCACTTCAGTTTTTTTTTGGTCTCTTTAACGATCTTCATCCCTCTCTCTTCCATTCCCTACTTCTTCGCCTTGCTCTCCCTCTATCCACCTTCAATTCCATCTATTTCTCTCCTTATATCTCACTTTACATCTCTCTCTCTCTCTCCCTCCTTCATTTTCTCTCCTCTGTTGCTTCCTCACTTGTCTCTCTCTTCTTTCTATCTCCCTTCCACTATCTCTCCTATTCTTGTCACCCACTCTCTCCCTCTCCCCCTTCTCTCTATCTCGCTCCCTCTTTTGTCCCTCTCTCCTCACACATTTCTCTTACTCT
>NW_018251224.1:97468-98827 GCF_001263595.1 Phalaenopsis equestris | reverse complement strand
GGAGCGAGATAGAGAGAAGGGGGAGAGGGAGAGAGTGGGTGACAAGAATAGGAGAGATAGTGGAAGGGAGAGAGAAAGAAGAGAGAGACAAGTGAGGAAGCAACAGAGGAGAGAAAATGAAGGAGGGAGAGAGAGATGTAAAGTGAGATATAAGGAGAGAAATAGATGGAATTGAAGGTAGATAGAGGGAGAGCGAGGCGAAGAAGTAGGGAATGGAAGAGAGAGGGGTGAAGATCGTTAAAGAGAGCAAAAGAAAGCAGAAGTGAGAGAGTGAGGGAGGGAGCGAGTGATAGTGAGAGAGGAAGAGAGTGATTGAGAGAGTGAGCGAGAGGGCATGAAAGGGGAAGAGGGAGAGAATAAAGACAAAGGAGAGAGAGAATTGTGATGGAGAAAGTTTGCAAGATTAGAACAGAGAGGTATAAATGACAAATAAAATAGAGCAAACAAAGGATTGGGAGGGAGTGAGATAAAGAGATACTGAGAGAGAGAGAGAGAGAGGGAAAAAATTAGAAACGTTATAGAAATGAAAGAGAGAATGTGTAACAAGCTTGAGGGAGCATGAGAAAGAGAGAGATCGATAGTGAAAGCTATTGTGTGAAGGAGAAAGATAGAGCACGTAAGAGTAGTGACAGTTGAAGGGGAAGGGGAGAGAGAAATATGAAAAATATAGAGGGAGGTAAATAAAAAATATAGGGTGAGGAAGAGAGACGGTAAGAGGAACGCAAAGTAGAGAGCTTAAGAGGGAGGAAGGGAGGGAACAAATGAGGGTGTGATTGAATAAAGAGAAGATGGAGAGAGTTGGAAGAGAGTGAGAGAGAGTGAGAGGGAGATAGAATGTAAGTGCGTGCAAAAGAAGAAAAAAAAAAGGGCTCCAAAAAAATTGAAAAATAATTGATGGTGAATATAGGAGAGGTATCCAAAAAAAATGATGGAGAGTTGGTAAGTGGAAAAGAAAGTGTGTGTGTGTGTATGAGAGAGAGAGTGACTGAGGAAGTGTGATAGATATGAGAGAGAGTGCAGGCGGAAAGGATAATGCAGAAAACTAAGAGAGATAGTGAGAGAGATGAAGATAATGAGAGAGAGAATGAGAGAGAATGAGAGAATGAAGAAAGAAGTGATAGTAGGAAAACAGAAAGGGAGGCGTTGGGAGAGAGTGTGTGATAAAGCAAGAAAGAGAGAGTGAGAGGGAGAAAAGAGAGAGAATTGAGAGAGCAAAAGAGAGATAGAGTAAGTAAGAAAGAATGATTGAGAGAATGAAGGAGATAAGGGAGGGAGAGTAAGAGTAAACAAGAGAGGGAGCGGGAGAGAGAGTTAAAGAGAGGATGAAAAGGGCAGATAGAGACGAATGAGTGAGAATAG
>NW_018251224.1:87720-97292 GCF_001263595.1 Phalaenopsis equestris | reverse complement strand
GAAATTGAGAGAGAGCGAGTGACAGAGAATGAGAGAAGAGAGTAAGAGTGTTAATAAAAGAGAGGAAGAGAGAGAGAGGGTAAGAGAGCAAGATAGACAGAGAGGGAGCGATAAAGTGAGAGGGAGAGTAATAGAGCTAGATAGAGGAAGAAAGAAAAAGAGAGGGAGAATTAGAATGAGATAGAGAAAGAGAGGGAGAGAGCATGAGAGATAGAAAGGGATAGATAGAATAAGAAAGAGGGAGAAAGGAATGGAGAGAGATAAAGGGATAGACATAGGGGGAGAGAGAGGGAGAGGGAGTGAAAGGTATAAGGAGGGGAGAGAAAGAGAGCGAGATGGAGAAATATATAGAGTTGTGGAGTAATAGAGTGAGAGAAAAAGATAAGGAGGGAGTGAAGGAGAGAGGGAAGAGTGGCGTAAAAGTGGGGAGAGAGAGATAGGAGAAAGAGCTCAAATAAGGAGGGAGTGAAGGAGACAGTGGGAAGAGACACATAAAAAGATAGAAAGAGAAAGGTAGAGAAGGAGGGAGAGTGAGAGAAGAAGAGCGAGGGGAAAGAGAGAGGAAAAGGACAAGAATGAGACTTAGAGAGCTGGAGGAGAGAGGTAGGGCGAGAAAGAGGGAGAGAGATAAAAATAAGGAAAAGAAAGGATGGGGGAGAGGCGAGAGTGCAAAATTGAGAAGGAGAAGGGATTATGGAGAGTGGGAGTGAAAGATCGAGAAAGAGAGTGAGAATTTTTGAGAGAAGAAAAGGAGCAAAGAAGAGAGACTAAGAGAGAGTGTAAGCATAAAAAGGAGAGAGAAGAGTAAGCAAGAGAAGGGATATGGAGAAAGAGAAAGGTAGGAAGAGAGAGAGATAGAGTGGAGGGAGGGCGAAATATAAAATGGAGAGAACATGGTGAGCCGATTAGGGATAGAGAGAAAGAAAGTAAAAGAGCAAAAGAAAGGAGAGATAGAAAAGTGTAGGAAAGTGAATGAGAGTGATAGGGAGAGAGCGACCAAGGGAGGAGAGCAAAGGAAATTGTGGAGAGAGGGAGAGATGAGAGAGAAAGTGAGAGAATGAAGAGGGAGGGTGAGATAGATAAAGAATGTGGGAGAGAGAGAGAGAAAGAGAGGAGAAAGAGAAATAAAGAAAAATTGTTGAGAGGTTGAAAGAGAAAGGAAAGGTGGAAGGGAGAATGAGAGAAAGTAGAGAGAAAGAGAGATCAAGAGAGAGAGGGTGCAGACATTTAGAGAGTGAGAAGAGTGTATGTGTGTGTGAGAACAAGAGTGATATTATAGAGAGGGCAAGAGAGAGCGAGGGAGAGATATAGATGAAGAGTAAGTGGGGGGAGAGGGAAGAGGGGAGATTGAGATTGTGAGTGCAAGCAAAAGAAAGCAGGAGAGAGCAAGGGTAAGATGGAGAAAGCAAGAAAGAAGGAGGGAGGAGAAAGATATTAGGGACAAGGGGAAGAAGGCAAGAGGAGAGATACAAAAGAGAGAGAGAGAGAGATAGAGAGGGACATGGAGAGAATTAGATAGACGAGAGAGATGAATGGATTAAATGAGACAATATATAAAGAGAGAGTGAAAGAGAGGTGATGAGAGAGAGGGGGAGAGAGAGCGAGAAGGAGAAGGAGAGTTAAAGAGGACAAGTTTGAAGGAGAGAGATGGAAGGTATGATCGAGGGAATAGGAGATAGAAGGAAAGAGAGAACATAAGAAAAGAGAGAGGGAGAAATGGGGAGGCTAAAAGATGTTGAGAGAGAAGAAGAGAGGGACATATAGATGAGGGAGGACAAAAGGATCGAGAGCAAGAAAGGAGAGGATTGATGGGTGCAAGAGAAATGAGTGAAGATAGCGATAAACGAGAGTGTGCTATAGTGGGGGAGAGAGAAGAAAAGTTAAAGATAAAGTGACAAAAGGGAGACAGAAAGTGAGGGATAAAGGGGGAAAGAGATTGAGTGGGAGAGAGAAAGGGAGGAAGAGAGAAAAAAAAGGAGGGAGAGAGAAAGAGGGAGAGATAATAGAGTGGGTAGAAGTGGGGGAGGGAGAGGGATATATAGGGAGTTGGGGGAAGAGAGAGTGAGTGGGAGAGGGAGAGTGTAAGAGAGGGTGAAGGCGAGTGATAGAGAGAATAAAGAGAGAAGAGACAAAAGGGAAGAGAGAGAGAGTGGTATTAAGGGAGGGAAGGAGGGGTAAACACAGAGAGGAGAGAGTGAGGAGCAAGATGGAGTGAAGGGGAGAGTAAGAAGATGAAGGGGGAAAGAGAGAGGAGAGAGATTATTTGAGAAAGAGGGAAAGAGTAAGAGAGAGAAGAAAGGAGGGAGCAGAGAAATAGGGAAGAAGGGGGAGGTTGGCAAGAGTTAGATAGAGAGAGTGGGAAAAAGAGGGAGAGAAAGAGAGAGAAAAAAGAGGAAGCATTAGAATCGAGAGAGAGCAGAGAGAGCATGCATGAAAATAGAGAAAGATGAAGGGAGGGAGGGCATAGAAGGGAGGGAGGGCATAGAACATGAAATATGATAAAGAGAATAGTAGAGAGGGAGAGAGTTAGAATGAGAGAGATAGACCAAGGAAGAATGAATCATGATAGTGGGAGAGAGGGAGAGAGAGAGGGACAGAAAGAGTGAGAGACAGATAGAAGAGTGAGATACCCTTTGTTTCTCACCTTAACCCTCTGGATACTCCCTCACTCTTTCTTCTCCTCTCTCTCACTTCCCTCCCTCCCTCTCCCTCTCCCTCTCACTCAATGTCCTCCTCCCTCACTCACTCATTCTTGCTCTTTCTTTCCTAAGTCTCTCCTTTGTCTGTATTTCTCTTTCTCTCATTCTCTCTCTTATCTCTCATTCTCTCTCTTATTGTTGCTCCCTCTCCTATCTTTCTCGTCCCCCTCTATCTCTCTCTATTTATCATTCTCTTGCTCTCTTTTTTATCACTCTTACTTCCCTCTCTTTCTTTGTTTATTCTTTCTCTTGCTTTATCTCTCACTCTCTTTTCTCACCTTTATCTCAATTATTGTATTGTTTTCTTCTCTCCCTTTTCTTATCTCTCTCACTTTCTCACTTTTTTTTACGCTTATCTTTCTCTCACTTTTTCCCTCTCTATTTCACTCCCTCTCCATTCTCTTGCTCTCTTTTCTATCACTCTTACTTCCCTCTCTTTCTTTGCTTATTCTTTCTCTTGCTTTATCGCTCACTCTGTTCTCTCACCTTTCACTCTATTATTGTATTGCTTTCTTCTCTCCCTCTCTTATCTATCTCACTATTTCTCACTTTTTCTTACGCTTCTTTCTCTAACTTTTTCCCTCCCTATTTCACTCCCTCCCTCTCTCTCTCACATACATCTTTATCTCTCTTTCTCAGACACTCTCTCTCACTCTTTTCACTTACTCTCTCTTTTGTATTTATCTCTTGTTCTATCTTTCTTGCCCCTCTCTCTTACTCAAGATAGAGAATATTGAGAGAGTGCGTGGGATGCATAGGGGTTGAGATAAAAAGTAATGAGTGAAAGAGGGTGTGATGGGGAGATAGAGAATGGAGAGAGAGGGAAGAGGGAGAAAGAGAGAGGAAGAGTGAGTAAATGGAGAGTTAGGTAGAGATTTATTAACAAAGAGAAAGAGTGAGTGAATAGGGATTTATCGTGGAGTGAAAGAGAGTGTGAGAAATTGAAAGATAGAGCATGAGAGTGAAGTAGAAAGAGAAAATAGTGATAAAGAGGGAGAGGGAGTGAAAAATGGAGAGTGAGAGAGGAAGGAGGGAGAGTATAAAAAGGAAGAGAAGGAAAGACAGAGATGGGCAAAAGTGCGGGTGTGAGAGAGGGAGAAAAAGATAGAAAAAAGAGAGGGAGAAAAAGATAGAAAGAGATAGAGTGAGTGAGAGTGTCAGAGCAATAGAGAGTGAGAGAGATGGGGGAGAGGGAGAGAGTGGGAGAAGGTAGGGTGTTAAAGAGAGAGAACAATAAGGAGAGGGTGAGAGTGCAAAAGAGAGCAAGAAATAGAGGGAGATATAGTGAGAGAGTGAGGGAGGCATAAGGAGATCAATAGAGAGAGATTGAGAAATGAGAGCTGGAGAGAGAAAAAAGATGGCAGGAGATAAGTATATATAGTGGGAGAGAGCGTGAATGAAAGAGAGGGAGAGAGAGAGAGTGAGAGATTGCGAAAAAAGAGCAAGGGAAGGAGAAATTGAGAGAGGTGGATAGAGTTAATGATATGGAGAGAGTGAGGACGAGAGAGAGGGATAGAAAAGAGCAATAGAGAGATAGAGAGAGTGAGAGGTAAGATAGGGAAGAGAGAGAAAATGAGAATGACTTGAATATAGTGAGACATAATTTGATTGATGTAGACTGTAAGAGAGGGTGAGAGGAAAATGATAGCATGGGAGAAAAGAGAAAAGGAAGCAGACTCTATGAGAAGATTGAGAAAGAGAAATGTGTAGAGGAAATGAAAGGGAGAGAGTGGGAGAGAGTGAGAGAGAGAAAGAGAAAGAGGGAGTAATAAGGAGCAAGAGTGAGAAAGAACTATTCGAAAAGATGCAGATAAAAAGATTCCTAGCTGGGACAGTTATATTTTCAGTAATATTCATTATCTAAATTCTTTATTTTGATAGGAGGAATCTTTGGAGTTTGATCTCTGATCATATGTTTTTAGTTAGAAATAGTAATGGTGACACTTATTCTGCATAGTTTGATATTGAAAATCAGATTTTTGATATTGACAATGATATAGGGAGAGTGGACTAGAGCTAGAGATGGAAAGGAGAGAAAATGAATATTGAGCTAGAAAAGGAGGAAGAAATAGTGAGAGAGATGAGACAGAGAAAAAGGGAGAGAGCTAGAGAGAGTGAGAAAGAAATAGTGAGAGAGAAGAGAGAGAGTGAGAGAGAGGTAGAGCTAGTGGGAGAGTGAGAAAGTAAGAGAGAAAGAGAGATGAAGTGAAGGAGGGAGAGAAGGAGAGGAATGGTGAGAGAGGTAGAAAGAGAAGGGAGGGAGAGTGAGTAATATAGAGGGGGAGAGGGGGAGAGAGTGAGAATAGAGAGAAGAGAGGGAGATCAAAAGTGATAGAAAGCAGGAGGAGTGGAAAAGAAAAACAAAACAATTAAGGGAGAGAGAAAGAGAGCAAGGAAAAGAGGGAGGTTAATGAGAAGATAGAGCAAGACGATAGAGAAGAGATACATAACGTGTCTCTCACCCGGACCGCGGCTTTCTACAAAGAAGAGATAGGAAGGCCAAGAGAGAGAGAGAGTGAGAATAAGAAATATATGAGCAAAATAAAGAGATTGATAGAGAGAAATAAGATAGCCAGAGAAGAGAGAGTAATAGGGAGTGAGAGAGGGAGGAGAAGGAAGAGCGAGGGGGGAAAATTTTGATGGGAGAGATAGTAAGAGAATTAAACAAGGATAAATTAAACAATAAACAAGGATATAGAGAGAAACATAGATAAAGAGAGGGATTGAGGCAAGGAGCGAACAATAGTGAGAAAGGGAGTGATTGAGTGAGTGAGAGGGAGTGCATGAAAGGGCACAAGAGAGGTAATAGAGATAATAATAGAGATAGAGAAGAGAGAGAATAGGGATGGAGAAATTAGTGAGGTTGGAACAGAGAGGAATAAATAACAAGAGAAATCGAGCAAAAATAGGATTGGGAGGGAGAGAGATAAAGAGATTTTGAGAGAGAGAAAGAGAGCGAGGAAAAAAAAGTAGAGAAGGTTATAGAAATAGTGGAGAGAAGGTGAGAACAAGGTTGAGGGAGCATGAAAAGAGAGAGAGAGGGAGAAGGAGAGAGAGAGATCGATAGTGGAAGCTATTGTGTCAAGGAGAAAGATAGAGGATGAAATGGGAGTAGAGATAGTGGGAGGGAAGGGGAGAGAGAAATATGAACAATATAGAGGAAAGTAAAAGAAAAATATTGGGTGAGGACAAGAGATAGAGAGGACCACAAAGTAGAGATCTTAAGAGAGAGAGGAAGGGAAGGAAAAAATGAGGGAGTGAGAGAATAGGGAGTAGATGGAGAGAGTCATAAGAGAGTGAGAGAGAGTGAGAGGGAGATAGAATGTAAGGATAAGCAAGAGAGGAATAGAAAAAAGGCTCGGTCAAAATTTAGAAAATTTAAAATTTGTAAAGTGATCCTCTCTCTCTTTTCCTCTCTCTTGCTCTTTTTAATATTACCACACCCACCTTCTAACCTTCCCTCTGTGTGTGAGAGAGAGAGTGAGGAAGTGAGATAGATATATAATGAGTGAGAGAGAGTGCAGAGGAAAGAATAACGCTTGTAACCAAGAGATGTAAACAGAGAAGCGAGGAAGTGAGAAAGATATAAAATGAGTGAATGAGTGAGAGACGAGACAGTGCAGCGGGAAAGGATAATGCTTGCTACCAAGAGATGTAAATAGAGAAAGAGAGAGTAAGAGAGAGGGAGGGAGAGAGAGTGAGCATTAGAGATAGTGAGAGAGATAATGAGAGAGAGCGAGAGAGGAAAGAAAAGACAGTAGGAAAAGAGAACGGGAGCTGTAGGGAGATAGAGAGCGGGATAGAGCAAGAAAGAGAGAGAGATAGTGAGGGGGAGAAGAAAGAGAGGTTTGAGAGAGAAAAAGAGAGATAAAGTAACTAAGAAAGAAAGACGAGAGAATGAGGGATATAAGAGAGGGAGAGTTACAGTGAACAAGAGTGGGAGAGGGAGAGAGAGTTAAATTGAAGAAGGGAGAGGCAGATACAGACGAATAGGTGAAGATAGGAAGCAAAAAAAGAGAGAGTTAAAGAAATGGTTGGAGGGGAAGAAAGAGAAGAATGATTAAAGATAATTCTTGAGAGGTTTTGGAGGTGTGTATGGAGTTAGAGTGGGGTAAGCATAGAGAGTTAGAGAAAGAGAGAGTGGGTGGGAGTGGGGAGAGAGAGATAGAGCAAGAAGTGAAATTGATAGAGAGCAAGTGACAAAGAATGAGAGAAAAGAGCAAGAGAGATAATAAAAGCGAGGGAGAGATAGAGGGTGAGAGAGCAAGATATGGAGAGAGGGAGCGATAAAGGGACATGGAGAGTAATAGAGTCAGATGGAGGGAAAAAGATAAAGAGAGAGAATTAGAATGAGCTAGAGAAAGTGAGGAAGAGAGAGCATGAGAGATATATAGAAAGAGATAGGTAAAATAAGAAAGAGAGATAAAGGAATGGAGAGAGAAAGAGAGTGCAAGAGATAGAGAGGTAAAAGAGCAGGTGAGAGAGACACAGATAGAGAGAGTGGAAGAGTTAGTGAGAGAAAAAGTTAAGAGCAAATGTGAGAGAGTGAGATTGTGATGGAAGAAATGATTGAGATAGGGAGAAAGAGATAGCTAGATGTAGAGGAGATAGAAAGAGAGGATCAAGAGTGAGAGAAATACTGAAGGAGTGAAAGAGAGAGAGGGAAGAAAAACATAAAATGACAGAAAGAGGAAGGCAGAAATGGAGGGAGAGTAAGAGAATAAGGGCAAGGGGAAAGAGATTAAAAAAATAAGAATGAGACTTAGAGAGTTGGAGAAAGAGAGGGAGGGTCAAAAAAAGGGAGAGAGATATAAATAAAGGAAAGAAGAAAAGGGAGAGAGATATAAATAAAGGAAATAAGAAAAAGACCAATGTAGAGGTAGGGAATTGAAGAGGATGAGAGAGAGGCAGAGAATGTAAAATTGAGAGGGAGAGGGGATTATGGAGAGTGAGAGTGAGAGATCGAGAAAGTGAGTGAGACTTTTTGAGTGAGGAAAAGAAGGGGCGAAGAAGAGATACGAAGAGAGAGTGTAAGCATAAAAACAAAGGAGAAGAGTAAGCAAGAGAAGAGAGAGGGAAATAGAGGAAGAGAGGGAGAAAGAGATATAGAGAGAGAAGGAGGGAGAACCAAATATAAATGGGAGAGAAGATGTTGAGCAACCTAGGGATAGAGTGAGAGAAAGTGAAAGATCAAGAGAGAGGAGGATAGAGAATTGTCGTAGATTGAATGAGAGTGATAGACAGAGAGTGACAAAGAGATAAGAGAGAGAAGGAAATTGAGGAGAGAGGGATGGATGGTAGAGAAAGTTAGAGAATGGGAGAGGGAGGGTGAGATAGATAGAGAAAGTGACAAAGGGAGAGAGGAGAGAAAGAGAAAGAAAGAAAGAGTGAACGAGGCTTGCAAAGATGGTGAAAGAGAAAGGGTAGGTGGGAGGGAGGAAGAGAGAAAGTAGAGAGAAGAGAGAGATCAAGAGAGAGGGAGGGGGAGGAGATTTAGAGAGTGAGAAGAGAGAGAGTGTGGGAACAAGAGTGATATTATAGAGAGAGCAGGAGAGAGTGAGGGAGAGATAGAGATGAAGAGAAAGTGAGGGGGAGAGGGAAGAGGAGGAATAAGAATGTGAGTGAGAGAAAAATAAAGAGGGAGAGAGTGAGGGGGGAGGAGAGCAAGCAAGAAAGAAGGAGGGAGGAGAGAGATATAAAGGACAAAGGGGAAGAAAGCAAGAGGGCAGATACAAAAAAAAGAGAGAGAGGGAGGGACAGACATTGAATGAGATAGAGGGAAAGAAGGAGAGAAAGATCATGTGCAAGAAAGAGGGAGAGCACAAAATTAAGTGAGAGAAAGGATGGATCGCATGAGAGAATATAAAAAGAGAGAGTGATAGAGATGAAAGGAGAGAGGGGTGATGAGAGAGCGAGAAATGGAAGGAGAGTTAAAGAGGACATGATAGAAGGAGAGAGATGGAGGGAGTGAAGGAGACATGGAAGTCGTGAGGGAAAAGGAGAAAGACAGAGAGAAAGAGAGAGGGAGATAATGGGCAAGAGAGAGAGAGCAAGAGAAGAGAGAGAAAGGGAGAAATGGGGAGAGCAGAGATATGCTGAGATAGATGAAGAGAGAGAGAAACATATAGATGAGAGAGAGAGAGAGACAAAGGAATAGAGAGCAAGAGATTAATGAGAGAGCTAGAGAAATGAGAGAAGATAGAGTCAAACGAGAGTGTGTGGTAGTGGAGAGAAAGAAGAAAAAGATAAAGTGACAAAGGGGAGAGAGAAAGAGAGGGGTGAAAGAGGGATAGAATTAGAAAGAGATTGAGTGAGAGAGATAAGAGAGGGAGAGATAAAGGGAGGAAGAGAGAAAGGAAGGGAGGGAGAGAAGAAGAGAGAGATAAAAGAGGGTACAAGTGGTAACAAGGGGTAAAGGGAGGAGGAGAGAGTAGATGGGAGTGGAAGAGGGAGAAGAGGGAGAAGGGGGAAGAGAGAGTAGATGGGAGAGGGAGGGAGTAAGAGGGAGTGAGTTTGGGAGTGAGAGTGTAAGAGAGTAGGAAGGAGAGTGACAGGGAGAATAAAGAAAGAAGAGACAATGAGAGGAGATAGAAGAGAGAGAGAGGTATTAAGGGAGGGAAAGAAGGATAAACACAGAGAGAGGAGAGAGAGAAAGGAGCTAGAGAGAGGAAAGGGAACAAAGAAGGCGAAAGTGGTGAAGAGAGAGAAGAGATATAGAGAGAGGGGAGAGATTGTGTGAGAAAGAGGGAGAGAGTAAGAGAGAGTGAGGAGAAAGAAGGGAGGAGAGAAGTAGAGAAGATGGGGGAGGTGGGCAAGAGTTAGATAGAGAGAGTGGGAGAGAGAGAAAGAAAAGAGGAAGCATGAGAAAAGAGA
>NW_018251224.1:85672-86923 GCF_001263595.1 Phalaenopsis equestris | reverse complement strand
TCTCTTGCTCTATCTCTCTTTTTTCCCTTAATTTCTCTTACTCCATCTCTCTTTGTCCCTCACTCTCACTTACTCTTCATTCTTCTCTCGCCTTCTCTTGTTCTTTTTAATTGCCCATCTCTCTCTCCCTTTCTCTGTATCCCTCTTTTGTAATTCCTTGTCTCTTTCACACTCTACTATCGCTCCATCCTGTGTAGTCTTCTGTCCCTCTCGCTCATATTATTCCTCTAGCTTTCTCATCTATGTCATCCTCTTTCACTCATTCTTACTATCAGTCCCTCTCTCCCTTCTCCCTCTCCCTCTTTGTCTCTCATGATCTCTCTCATCTCATTCTTCCTTTCTATATGTCTCTCACTTCTCTTTTTGCCTTCATTCTCTTTAATTGCTCTCTCTTTTCTCTCTCACCTTTACTATCTCACTCTCTTTGCTTCACTAAGTCTCTCTCACTTTCTCACTCTCTCTCTTTCTTACTCACCTTTTCTGCCTCCCTCCCTTCCTCCCTCCCTTCATCTCCTTTTTCTCTCTTCCTCTCTCCTTCTCACTACCTTTCACTTATTTATGTCTTCCAATATTACATCTCCCTCCCTCCTTCCTTCCATCTCTCCTTCCTTCCCGCCCCACCCACTTACAACAACCTCCACACTATCACGTCTTCCTTCCTTTTAATCTTTTTCCTCTCGTTTTTATTTCCCTCTTGTCTCTCTCTCTTCCCCTCACTCCTCTCTCCTCCCACACTCACCTCTCTCTTTATCTCCAACCACATCCCCTCTCATTAAGTCTTTCTTTTTTTATCTCCTCTCTTTTAAGTAACTCTTCTCTATCTTCTTGCTCTTTGTTCCCATCCCTCCCATTCCCTCTCCCTCCCTCCTTTCTCACTCTATGTCTCTTCATTCTTTCTATCTCTCTCCTTCCTTCCAGCCCTCCCTGTATCCCTCACAAGCACCATCTTATGTCCCTCCCTTCATTTCTTGCTCTCCCCATTTGTCACTCACTTTGCTTTAACTATCTCCCACGCTCACTCACTCACTTGATCTCTCTCCCTTCTACTGCCTATCTCTTTCACACTTGATATATCTCTTTTATCTCTCTTCTGTTTCTATGTCCCTTTCTCTTCCACCCTCTTCTGCTCTCCCTCCCTCTCCCTCTCTTTTCTCCCTCCAACCTTACCTCCCAATTTGCTTCTAACTCTCTTGCTCCTTACCCCCTCGTTCCCCCTCTTTCCATCTCTCTCCCTTAAATGCTCTTCCTCTC
>NW_018251224.1:84991-85642 GCF_001263595.1 Phalaenopsis equestris | reverse complement strand
AGAGAGAGGGGAAGAGGGAGTGAGGGAGAGAGATTAGAGAAATAGATTGAGAGGGGGAGTGAGAGTGATTTAGCACGAGAGAGAGATAAATAGAGAGAAAGTTTTATAATAAGAGAGCGAACTTGAGAGAGGGAAGGTCGGAGAGGAAGAGAAAGAGGGAGAGAGAGGAGAGAGAGTAAGAGAGAGGAGGAGGGAGAGTGATAGAGAGCTCGGGTGAGCAAGAAGAGAGAGAGAATTAATGTACCTGAGAGGGAGAAAGATAAAGAGAGAGAGAGTGAGGGCGCAAAGCATTAGATATGATAAGAAAGATTACAAAAGAAATAGAGGCCAAGAAAGGAAATAGATCAAAAAGAGAGTAAGAGAGACATGGAGAGAGAGGGAGGACGGGCAAGGGAGAGAGAGGGAGGGAAAGTGATGGAAACAAAAGTAAGAGATAGGGAAGAGGGAAAGGAGTGAGAAAGAGAAAGAGAGGGAAGTGAACGAATAAAAGCATTAGGGAGAGAATGAGAGAGAATGGGAGAGAGAAACAAAGAGGAAGGATGGAGAAAGATAGAGAGAGAGGGAGAAGGAAAAAAGCGAGATGCAAGTAGAGTAAGAGAAAGAAAGAGGGGATGAAGAGTAAGGGAGGGTGAGAGACAAATAGAGAACAAA
>NW_018251224.1:82424-84348 GCF_001263595.1 Phalaenopsis equestris | reverse complement strand
TATCTATCTCTCTCTATCTATCTCTCATCCCATTTCTCTTGCTTTATCTCTCCCATCCACTCTCTCTCCTACTACCTCCCTCCCACTTTCTCTCTCGCATCATTTCTCTCTCTATCTCACTATCTTCAGTCCCTCACTCATCTCTAATTTCTGTATATTTTTCCTATATTTCATACTATCACTCATTTTTTCTCTTTATCTCTCTCTCTTTCTCTCTCTTACTAACTATCTCTTATCATATTCTCCACCTCTTTGTTTCTCTTCTAACATCTTTGTTCCTATTCCCTTCTTTATTTCTCTCGCTTCTTTTTTCTCCTTTTTTTTCTTGCTCTCTTCTCTCTCAATCTCACTCTTTCTTCTCCCACCCTCTCTCTCTTTCTCACTCTCCATTCTTCTTTTTTTGTCCCTCCCTCTTCCTTTCCCTCACTCATGCCTTCCACCACTTCTTCACTCCATCACTCTCTTCCTTCTATCTCGCTCTTTCTCCTTCTCTTCTATCTCTCCTCCCTCTCTCTGGTCTCTCACACTCCCTATCTTCCTCTCTCCGTCTCTTGATTCTCCTACTCTCAGCTCTCTTTATCTATCCACCCTGCCTGCCTCTATCCTTAACTCACTCAATTTTCTCTCTTCTCTCTTAACTCCTATTTGTATCTCTTCTCTCTCCCTTCTTGTTGTATCTTCTCTTTATATCTCTCTCTCCCTTCTTGTTGTATCTTCTCTTATGCTCTCTCTCACTATTTCTCTACCTCCCAAATACTTTCTCTCCCTCGCTCCATCCCTCTGTCCCTCCCTCCCTCCTCCCAACATCTCTCCCTCCTTGCCTCTCTCTATGTCTCTCTTCTCTTACTCTCCTTATATTACTCTTTCTCACTCCCTCTCTCTTTATTTCTCACTCTCAGTCTTCTTCCCTCTATCTCTTTATCTTACTCCTCATTTTCTCTTGTTCTTTATCTCCCTCCCTTCCTCTTATTTAATCCTTTTGCCAAGCACGAGAAATGGGATGAGAGAGAGATAGATATAAAAAAAATGTTGTATGGAGTGAGATCTAGGTAGAGGTATGCATTAGGAGGGAGGGAGGGATAGAGCGAGGGATGAAGAGTGGTAGTGAGAACAAAAGAAAGATGTATGGTAGAAGAACCCTCTCTCCCTTTCTTTTTGTTTTACTCTCTTTTCTCTCTCTTCTCTTTCAGGCTCTCTCACTTGCTCGTTCTCTTTTGTTTTCTCTATCTCTTTGCTAATTCTATCTCTCCTTTGTGACTCCTCTTATCTCACTTTCTATTCTTTTTATTGAGGCGAGGGAGAGATGAGTAGAGAAAGGTAAGAAATAAAAGAGCGAGAGGCAGTGATAAGAACAAAATAGGAAGAGAGGGAGGTGGGATGGAAGGGATAGATTGAGAAGAAAAGCATGAGGTTGATAAAGTTATAGAGAGAAAGAGAAAGAGAGAAAGGAAAGAGAGAAAGAAAGACATGAAGTTAAGTAGAGATGATAGAAAGAGTGGGAGAGAAAAAGATGAAGGGAGGGAGTAAGGGAGTAAGGGAGAGAGAGTGGGTGAGAGAGAGAAAAGAGATGAGAGAGAGAGGGAGAGAGGGTGGGAGAGATAGAGTAAGTGAAAGAGAGAGAAAGAGAGAGAGAGAGAAAGAGAAGAGAGAGCGAAAGAGTAGAGAGACTGAGATAATAAAGAGGAAGAGAGAGCGAAAGAGTAGAGAGACTGAGATAATAGAGAGGGTAAGCCGGAATGAGAAAAAGACAAAGAGAGAGAGAAATGAAAGAAGAGAGACGTAGAGAGTGAGAGAGTGGGGAAGAGAGTGTGAGAGAGAGAGATTAGAGAAATAAATGGAGAGGGAGGGGGAGATTCATTTAGCATGAGAGAGAGAGAGGTCGAGAGAAGAATATATAATAAGAGAGATACCATGAGGGAGGTAT
>NW_018251224.1:79224-82095 GCF_001263595.1 Phalaenopsis equestris | reverse complement strand
GAGAAAGAGAAATGATGGAAAAAGATAGAGAGAGGGAGGGATAAGGTAGGAGAGATGGAAGTACAACAAGAGAAAGAGAGAGGAGATGAAGAGTAAGGGAAGGTGAGAGACAAATAGAGAAGAAGTAAGAGAGAGTAATAGAAGGGAGATGGATAGATAAGTAGAGAGTGAGATAAAGATGAAGAGCATGCAAGAGAGAAAGATCGAAAGAGAGGGGGTGAAGAGCATGGTGAGGGGATGGTGGGAGGGTAGGGTAGGTGGGGGGGAAAGAGGGAGAAGGTAGGAGAGTAGAAGAGGGAAGAAGAGAAAGGGACATATAAATGAAAGAGAGATAAAAGATATTTAGTGAGTGTAAAAGAGAGAGGCAATAGAAGGGAGAGAGATTGAGTGAGTGAATGTGGGAGATGGCGAGAGTAAAGTGAGTGAGAAAGGGGGGAGAAAGAAACGAAGGGAGGGACATGAGAGAGTGCGTGTGAGGGATAGAGGAGACAGACTATGGAATGAAGAGAGATAGAGCAAGAGGGAATGAGAGAGTGAGAGAGTGAAGAATTGAGGACAGAGAGATTGAAGGAGGAATGGAGAGTGATGGGGAGGGGAGAGAGCAAGTGGCAGAATGAAAGCAAGTGGCAGAATGAAGTGGCAGAATGAAGTGAGGATAGGAGGGAGCGACGGAGATATAGAAATTGAGAGATAGTAGAAAATGAGAAGGGGGGGAGAGAAAGCAAGGAGGGTGGGAGAAATTGGTATAGAGATAAAGAATAGAAAAAAAAGGGTAGAAAGATTAAAAGAGAGAAAGAATAGAGTGGGAGAGAGAGTGAGAAAGTGAGCGTAGGAGCTAGAGATTCTGATAGTAGGAGAGTGAAAATTGCTAGAAAGATAGGATGAGAAGTGAGAGAGAGAGAGAGAGAGGGAGGGAGAAGAATGGGAGTGTGGGATGAAGGGTGGGAGGGAGGTAGAGAGAGAGACCATGAAAACATAGAGCAAGAAGGTTAGAAGGTGGAGAGAGACCAAGAAAAAAGATAGAGCAAGAGGGATAGAAGGGAGAGAGAGTAAGAGAGATGAGAGATAGAGTGAGAGAGCGAGAGGAGGAAATAAAGTGAGTGGGAGTGAGAGATATAAAGAGAAGATAGAAGGAGAAAGGAGAAATGGTACATAAAAGAGAAGAGAGAGTGGAGAGAATAGAGAGATATCTAAGGAAGGATAGAGAATGAAGGGAGAGAGAGAATGAGAGATATGGGAGAGAGTGTTAGAGTGGAAGAGTGGAAGATGAAGAAGAAAGAGAATAAGGGAGGAAGGATGGGAGGGAGAAAAGATGGGGAAATTTTGTGAGAGAGTGAGAGGAGAGGGCAAGGGAGAGAGAGATAAAAAGAGAGCAATGGAGAAACAATGGTTAGCAAATAAATGATAGAGAGGAGGAAAGAGTTGCTGGGAACACACTTAAGAGAGAGAAGAAAAATTTGAATAAGTGAGAGAGTGTGTGGGTGAGAGCAAGTGAGATAGAAAGGGAAGGAGGGAGGAAGAGAGCGAATGAGAGGGAAAAAGAGAGTCGGAGAGTGAGAGAAGAGAGAGCGGTAATTTGAGAGGGATAGAGAAACAACTAAGAAGGTTAAGAGAAAGAAAGTAAGAGAGAAATGAGAGAGGGAGAGAATAAAGATATCGATAAAAGAGAGAGGAAGCTGGAGATTGAAAAAGGGTCAAAGAGAAAGAATGAAGGAAAGATGGGGTTAGAGAGAGTAAAAGTGAGTGAGTAATAGTGGGAGAGAATGGGAGAGAGAAAGAGAGAGAAGAGATTTTGAAAAGAGAAAGAATTGAGAGAGAGAAAGAGAGGGAAGTAAATATATGGAGACAAGAGAGAGATGAGAGAGTAGGAAGGGAGTGAGTACAGAGAGTGGGAGAAAGAGGGAAAAATAGAGAAGAGATTGAATAGAAAGAGAGAGATGAAAGGCAGAGCGAGAGAGGGGGAGAGTGAGCGAGTGATAGAGAAGGTCGAAGAGGTAAGGGGGAAGGAGGGAGGGAAGGAGAGGGCACAAGAGAGTGAGAGTGAGATGTAGAGAATGAGGGAGCTCAGGAGAGTGAGAGCAAGAAAAAGAGACAAAGGAAGAGAGAGAGAGAGAGATAGAAACAAAGGGAGAGAGAAAAGGGGAGTGTGAGAGAATTAGAGCGTTGTGATAAAGAATAAGCTTGATAGAGAGGTGAAAATGGATGGAGGGAGGGAGAGTGAGATAGAGAGAGGGAGTGAGACAAGGAGGAAGGGAGCGTGACGAAAGTAAGATAAAGAGAGAGAAGACTATTAATAGAGATAAGAGAGACAACAAGAAAGAATAGAAGAAAGAGTGAGAGAGATAGATTGAGAAAGCAATTGAAAGAGACAAAGAGAATGATGTAGAGAAAGAGAGTGAGGAGAGAGAGAATATAAGAGGAAAAAAGAGATTAAGAGAGGGAGATAATTATATTGAAGAGAAAAAAGGAGAGAGAGAAATAAAAAGAGATGATAAAAAGAGGATAGAGTTAGGGAAGAAACAATAAAAGAGAGTGAGCGAGAGAGAGAGAGAGTAATGGATAGTAAGAGATTGAGTAAACGAGAGGAGAGGGGTGGGTTAAAGGTAGAGAGAAGAAATAGCGATAGAAAAGAGAGCAAGAGAACGGTAATGATAGTGAGAGAATGGTAGAGATAGCCTCTTCTTTACATGATAGCCTAATAGTAGTGAGATAGAGAGAGTGAGAGAAAAATGTAGAGGGAACAGAGAGTGAGGGAAGATGGAGCAAGAGAGAGAATGATAGAGGGAGAAAGAGCAAGAGGATCAAGGCTGGGGAAGAGGCAGAGATAGCCGGAGGGAAGGAGAGAGAGGAAGTGAGCTCCAGAGAGAGCGA
>NW_018251224.1:77690-79214 GCF_001263595.1 Phalaenopsis equestris | reverse complement strand
AGAGGAGAGAGAGGGAGAGCATGCAAGGGTGTGATATGGAGAGCAAGTGATAGATAGAGCGATGGAGAGAGAGTTACATGTAGTAGAGAGTGAGAAAAAGTGAGAGAGAAAGGAGAAAAAGAGGTAAAGAAAGGGAGAGATAAGAATGGATAGCAAGAGAAATTTTGATAGTATATTTGGGTGTGGGTGAGAAGAGAGAACAAAAGAGAGGAGTGAGAGATAGAAAAACTAAGAGATAGAGAGATCAAGAGAAGGGAGAGGGGGTGAGAGGGAAGGAGAGGAAGAGAGTGAGAGAGAGAAAATAAAATTGAGCGGGAGGGTAGAGTAGATAGTGAGATGAGTGAAAGAGGGTTAGGTAAAAATAGAAGAATGTTTGTGGAAGAGAGAGAGTGTGTGTGAGATATTTCAAGAATAAGATAGCCTGAGAAATTTAGAGTGGGAGAGAGGGATATATTGAGAGAATAAGAGAAAGAGAGGAGAGAAAGAGAAGAGCGAGAGAAAGAGTGATAGAGGGAGGCAGAGAGACTGATCATGAGATATTGAGAGAGACAAATGTGAGAGTGAGAAGAAAGAGAGGTAAGATGGAATGAGAGGGAGGAAAAAACATATGGAATGAGATAAGGAGAGAGAGGCTGACAGATGGAGAGACAAAAGGAGATAAAAAAGAGTAAGAAAAGAGAGGTAGGTGTGATAAATATAGAAGAGAAAGAAAGGGATGGAAGGATAGAGAGAGACAAAAAAGATAGAGGTAAAAGAGAAGAGAGTGGAGGAGAGAGAGCAAGAGAGAGAGATAGAGGGAAAAGTAATAAGTGTAAGAGAAAAGGAGAGAGATTGAGGTAAAGAGAAAGAGAGAGAGAGAGAGAGAGAGAAGACAGTATGAGAAAGGGAGAAGAAATGGTGTGTGAGATAGAGAAGGAGAGAAAACTATAGAGGGAAGAGGGAGTGATGGACGATAGAGAGAATGATAGAGTGAGAAATAGATAGAGGGGAGGAAAAGAATAAGTGTGAGTAAAAGAGAAAGAAAGGCAGCAAATAAGGTGGGAGAGAGAGAATAAGATAGAAATAGGGAAAACAAAGAGGACAAATGAGTGGGAGTGGGAGCGATAGACAGTTAACAAGGAGGTGTAAGAGAAAGATGGGAAGAGGGAAAAGCGAGGTGAGAGAGAGGATAAGTGAAAGAGAGAGAGATGAGTGAAAGAATAAGTGTGCAAAATGGAAAGAGGGAATAAGATTAATATGGAGGCAGAAGAGAGATAGTAAGAGGTAGAGTGGGAGTGAAAGAGATAGTGAAAGAGCGAGATAGAGAGATACAGAGCAAGCAAGAAAGAGGAGAGATGGAGAGAAATACAAGAGAGAGAAAAAAAAAAAAAAGAGGGGGAGGGGAGAAAGATTGGGAAAAATGTTTTTTCCTAACTCTCATCAACATCAAGTCTATTAAGAAGGCAGTTCCAGTTAACAGTAGTCGACAACCTTTCTACTCCAATACTAACTCACTCGCTTGCTCTCTTTTCCACTCCATATCTC
>NW_018251224.1:75768-77599 GCF_001263595.1 Phalaenopsis equestris | reverse complement strand
GAGAGCATTCCAAGTTTCATTAATTAGGGGAAATTTGGACACCAATTTTTTATTGTACATCCACCTCAAGCTTCTTCTCTGGGAAACTTTTTTCATTTCTTTTTTTTTATTCCCCTTTTTTTTATTGAGAATTACTATATCTGGTAGAGCATGATTTAAACATTTTGAATGTCTGAATTGAGACACCAATTTTTGATTTTATGCTCACATTCATTATCTCTTTATCCCACTCACCCTTTGTCTTTCTATTTTTGCCACTCTTATCAGCTCTCTCACTCTGTCTTCTTTCTCTCTCACTCTCTATGACTATCTCAATTTCTGTCAACTCTCTTTTTCTCTCCTCCCCCCTCCTTGCCTTCTCTCTCTCTCACAATATCTCTATTCACTTCTTTAATATTCTTCTATTGCTCTACATCCTTTGCACTCTCTCTTAATTATTTCACATATCTATTGCACTCTCTTTCTATTTCTTTATAACACTCAAATTAAGGAAAATAAGTTGTCTCTGGAAGAGATGATATTAAACATGGGTCAACAATTGCAGAATGAAGGAAATCAATTAAAAATTCAAGGAAATCAGTTACAAAATCAAGGAACTGCTTTCAAGAGAATTAAAAATCAATTGGGGCATATCGCTACTGCGCATAGTAGCCGAACATTGGGAATTTTTCGTAGTACCGTGGAACCTAATCCTAAAGATCAAGGAAAAGAACAGGTAAAAGCGATACAATTACGAAGTGGAAAAGAATTGGAAACAAGAGAGCAAAAAGAAATGGAAACTGAGAAAGAGAAAGTGGATACGGAAAAAGAAAAGGATCATGAATATCCAAATTTAGAATATCACTTACACCAATGAAAATTACTGTGGAGAGACCTCCACCACCGTTTCCTCAAAGAATGATGCAACACAAAAAGGATAAACAATTTTTGAAGTTTATAGAAATTCTTAAGAAATTAACAGTAAATATTCCCTTCGTAGAAGCTTTAGTGCAAATGCCTAAATATGTAAAGTTTATGAAAGATATTTTGAACAAGAAAATGAAGTTCACTGATAATGAGACTGTTGCACTTAGCGAAGAGTAGTGCAATTATTCAGAAAAAGCTTCTTGAAAAATTAAAAGATCTAAGTAGTTTCACCATACCATGTGCAATCGGTGAAAAATTTTATGGAAGAGTTTATGTGATTTGAGAGCCAGCATTAATCTTATGCCTCTATCAATTATCAAAATATTAGGATTAGGAGAAGTCTCACCTACTTCTGTAACTCTTCAGTTAGCGGATCATTCAATTACTTATCCAAGGGAGTTATAAAAGATGTGTTAATAAAAGTTGGTAAATTTTAAATTTATCTTTCCTGTGGGATTTTTGATATGGAGGAAGATAAAGAAATACCTATCATTTTTTTTAGATATGGAGGAAGATAAAGAAATACCTATCATTAGCTACTAACAATTTTTAGCTACTAGAAAAGCTATGATAGATGTTAAAAAGGGAGAATTAACTATGAGAGTTAACAATCAAGAAGTGACTGTTAACATTGTTAAATCTATGAAATACCCTGTTGTTGAAGGAGTTAATGAATGTTTTCACATGAAAATTAGTGAACATCTATTGAACGAGCATTTTAAAGAACATTTTGAAGAGAAAGAATAATATGAAGACAGAGATGAAGTTATTTTGGACGAAATAAAAAATGAAGATTTAGATTATGTTCAGGAAAGATTTGAGATGCCGGATATTACAAGAAATGTTGATAAGAATTTATAAGCGTCAATTATAAAACCACCTAAACTTGAATTGAAAAAATTACCTAACCACTTGAAGTATATTA
>NW_018251224.1:67314-75270 GCF_001263595.1 Phalaenopsis equestris | reverse complement strand
AAATAGTAGATAGACTTGATGGGCACAAATATTTTTATTTTTTAGATGGATATACCAGTTACCATCAAATTCCTATTGCTTTTGAGGATCAAGAGAAGACAAAATTTACTAGTCCTTTTGAAACTTTTGCTTTTTGAAGAATGCGTTTCAGATTTTGTATTGCACTTGTAACATTCCAGAGATGTATGACGTCTATATTTAGTAAGTTAATTGATGATGGATTAGAAGTGTTTATGGATGATTCTTCTGTATTTGGAACATCATTTGACACATGTTTAAATTATCTTGAAAAAGTTTTAGAGTTATGGAGTTATGCGAAGTTATGCGAAAGAACTAATTTAGTTCTAAATTGCGAGAAATGTCAATTTATGGTTGCAGGAAAAATTGTGTTAGGGCATAAAATTTCAGAAAACGGTATTGAAGCAAGCCATGCAAAAATTCAATTAATATCTAAATTAACATCTCCTACTAATGTAAGAGAGGTTAGAAGTTTTCTTGGATATGTTGGTTTTTACCAGCGTTTTATTAAAGATTTTTCAAAAATTACTAAACCTCTATGCCAACTTTTAGAAAAGGATAAGAAATTTGAATTTAATGAACACTGTTTAAATACCTTTGAGTTATTAAAAGAAAAATTAATCACAGCCCCTATTATAGTTTCACCTAATTGGGGAAACCATTTGAACTGATGTGCGATGCTAGTGATTATGCTACTGGAGCTGTTCTTGGACAAAGGTATGAAAAGATTTTTAAAGTTATATACTATGCTAGTAAAACTCTTAATGGTGCTCAAATTAACTATATTGTTACTGAAAAAGAGTTACTAGCCATTGTGTATGCTTTAGATAAACTTAGATCTTATTTAATCGGGACTAAATGTGTTGTGCACACTGATCACTCTACTATTAAATATCTGATGCAAAAGAAGGATGCCAAACCAAGGTTAACTAGATGGATACTTTTAATGTAAGAATTTGATTTTGCGGTTATTGATATAAAGGGAACTGATAATCAAAATGTTGATCTTTTGTCAAGATTGTAAAAAGTAAAAATCATTAAATTATCTGACACCGACAATGAAATTACAGACAATTTCCTTGAGGAACAACTTTATAATATTAATGAGTGAAAAATACCATGGTATGCTGATATTGTTAATTATATTGTAAGTGATATTTTGCCACCTATGTTGACATTGCAACAACAAAGAAAATACATTCATGATGCGAAAGCATATTTTTGGGATGAACCTAATTTATATAAAAAATGTAAGGATCATATTATGAGAAGATGTATACCTTATGAAGAAATTGAACTAATCATTCATAAATGTCATGATTCTTTGGAAGAAATAAGAAATGAATCTTATGATAACAACAGAATTTATAAGAAGAAACTAAAGTTATGGCATGATTGGAAGATTAACCAAAAAAACTTTGAACAAGGATAAGAAGTTTTGCTTTATAATACAAAGCTAAAGTTATTCCCTCGGAAATTGAAGTCTCGTTGGTTAGGACCCTTTACTATGACTCAAGTTTATACTTAGAGAGCTGTTGAAATTGAAGATCAAAATACTGGGAATAGATTTAAAGTAAATGGACACATATCAAAGCCATATTTTGAGGGTAAAAGACCAATTTTTAAAGAGGTTTTAGTGATCAGTCAACGTAAATAATATCTGAATAGGTTGGGCTGATGACGTTAAACCAATCGATTTATGGAAGGCAACGAGACAACCCATAGTTATCTTTATTTTTATTGCGATTATAGTATTTTTATTTGAAATTAACTTTAGTTTGTGGTAGTATTGAACTCTACTACTCATGTTTACCCTTGAATCATCATAAAAATTGGATCCATAGAAAAAATTAAAACGCATTCAGACCAAAGCAAAACTGTGAAATTTTTGCCTTGGGCATCGATGGTGCCATTGACGTCGCTGACAGAGGGTTTTCACCTAGAGTCCGGGCAATTAATTCTAAAGGCTCCCCAATAGCGTCATCGACGTCACAGATGGCAAGAACGGTGGGATGACAGTTTTCAGAGTTTGAAATGACGGTTTATGGCCGTTTTAGGCGGGAGTTACTCCTTATAAACTTCCAAATTCAGTTCCTAAGTTTGTATTTCCCCAAAAATGAATTGAAACTCTACTAAATTCATCCCTATGGCATCCAATTCCCCTAAAAACAATAGATTGCAAGTGTTCAACCGGAGAAATTCAACCGGAGAAAGTCAACCGGAGAAAGTTCATTAGTTTCGAGGCGCAGTGAATCTTCAACAAAGTACTGATAAAGAGGAGATTAATCAAACAAAAAGAATATTCGTGAATCAAGGAATGAACATTCCTTCGACAACAATTGTAGAGATGATTGTGCGACGAAGATGGGATAAGTTGTTCTACACTACAGCCGCCGTAGTTATTCCTGTGGTGAAGGAAATTTATGCTAATTTGCATTGAAACAACCAGTGAGTCGTCTTTGTGCGAGGAAGATGGATAGATTTTACTCCTACACAGATTAATGAGTTATATATGATCAAAAATGTTCTTCTCTATCATTATTCCTACTTCATCCCGACAAGAAACCTGATGAATGAGATCTACCAATGTTTGACAGACAAAACTGAAGAATGGGAAATGAGAGAAAACGGGCATATTAGTTTTTCTATGACACATCTAAACCCTGTTTCTAAACACTGACACCTCTTCATTTCTGCATTTCTGCAAAACTATTACCAAAACTATTACCAACAATGAAGATCAGTAAAGTTACTAAGGAAAGTACTATTCTGAATTATTATATCCAAATGCGATTGCCGATTGATATTGGATCGATATTTGTGAAGTCTGTTTTGGGCCTGATCACTCATGGATCAACTTATGGGCTTGGACTTCCTTCAATAATTTTTTTACTCTACAGTCATTTCCATATATCTTGTGAGAATTGGAAAAGGTACTGCTACCTTGGAAGCCTTTGGACCTAGCATGTGGACCTAACCGAGAGGTTCCCAGCCAATGAAGATGAGAATGATATAACTATTACTGTGGATCAATTGTCTGAGAATTCACTTCCTATTCAGTCTTTAGTTCTGGACAAGGCACTAGTGATCCTGCGCAGAATCAAGAAATTGGAGAAATATTTACAAAATGTTATGAATGCAATTAACAATATCTCTGATTTTTTTTATCATCTATACTGGAGGATGAAAGAGCATTTTGACCACTTTAGACATATCGAAGGAAGTTTGATACGATTAATAAGAAAGATTGAATTGATAGAAGAGGACTCTACTTAAGAATTTCCATACCAACCCTTCTATAACCTCTTTGTTCATGTTCAAAACCTCTTTCTTCGTTCATGTTCAATCAATGGGTGATCTCAGAGGAGAATGAAGCACTGAATCGAAAGAGTAATAGATTTACCTTGCTATATGTATGTCTATGTGTGTAATTTGATTTGAACATTGTGTTTGCTTTGCTTTCAAATTTTCCTTTTAGATCTCAGTATAGTTGAGATTGAGCATAGGATGTTTATTTTCAGCATTTAGAGTGTTGTGTCTTGGATTGTGATGCTGAATTGATGTATCAAGATTGAGGAAATACCAAACTTATGTGTGTCTTGTAACTTGTATTGTAACCCTTGGAATTTAAACATAATTATGATATTTTGTGTTGTGAATGTTTACTTGTGTTACTACATCATTTAATCACTTAAAATTTATGTCTATAATGATTGAACGGATGTCATCGAGACTTGGGATTGATTGAAATTGCAAAAATCTAGAAATTGACCCAATTTTGAAAATCTCGCCGATGGCGTCATTGACGCCACCGATAGCGAATTTTTCTTGAGACTTAGGTTATTAATTCAATAAAGCTCGCTGACGGCTCCGAAGACCCCACCGATGGTGAGATCCCAAAAAAACACTTTTAACCACGATTTTGACCAGTCAACCACCACTATTCATCATCCCCTTCCTCTTAAAAAATGAAAATTTTGATCTAAGGCTTGAATATCTTGGATTTGGGGGCGATTTCAAAGCATTTAAATACTTTATTTTATCATCTCTGGGTAAGAGCTTCACTCCAACTTAAAAACATTTGATTTTCACCTTAAATTACTTCCACATTAAGCAGGTCCAAAAAATTTGAGAATGTGGAGTAAATATTTGGAAGAAATTCATGGAATTTAGTTTTGAAAGTTTTGAACTCTTGTAGTTTTGAACTCTTGGAGTCACTCTTGGAAGCCATCATTTGAGTATTTGAAGTGTATTTTAGAATTTTTTTTATAATTTTGATTATATTGACATGGCTCCGTGAAAAAAGAGGTGACTTGAGTTTGATGAGTCTTGCTTCATCAATGCGAAGGCTCAGTCAGGATTTACTTCAGTATTTGAAGGGAAGAAATGTATACAAGATTGCGTTTTTGAGAGTCCGGGAGGAGAAATTGAACAAGTTATTACAGAACAGAGGTGGGAAAACTAATGTTATACCACCAATAAGGCTGCTGCAAATATTGTGAAAGAATTTTATGCCAATGTGTATTATCTGAGGACAGAAACATTTTAGTGCAGGGATTTTCTGTTGAATTTAGTGCCGCCCGCATTAACTCCTTTTATGAAATCCCAGACTCCTATAACTACCATTACAAAACCTTCAGTACAATGGTAGGCCCGCTGAACGGTGTCATCAACTTTCTCACTAATGGGAAAGGGACATGGAAGATTAAGCAACGAGAATGGGTAAATTTTTCTGCTTCCATGTTGAATGCCACATATAAAGTGTGGCACTATTTTATTTTTTCTACTCTGTTACCTACCTATCACCATAGTGAGGTAACAAGAGATAGAGCTATTTTGAATTTTTGTATTCAGAATAATCAAACTATAAATGTGGGGAGAATTATTTTTAAGAATATATTGACCACGGCAAAGAGTGAAACAATTGGAGGACTGGGACATCCTGGCCTCATTTATTGACTTTGCCAAATTTCTAGAGTTGAAGCTGGAGATGATGAATAATGAGTTTACCCTATGAAACCCATTAGTAAAGCTAATTTGAAGACATATGAATCCCATGAAAAATGGAGATCTAAGAGTAGGAGTCAAGAACCTTCTACTAGTAGAGATATCCCCTCTACTAGTTATGACCTTCCTTCCTCTATTTCCCCTACCCTGATTGATTTAATGAATGAGTTGACCTTGCAGCGAATAAGTATAGAGCTAATAAATAAAAGAATTAGGGGATTAGAACGTAGACATGATTATGAGAGTGAGTACCTACAGAGGCATTCTGACTTTGAGATAGCTTATTACGAAGCTCAGGCCCGACAGTATGAGGTGAGCCTGATGTTACATTTTTGGAATGCCCCCGTTATACTCAGTATCCGCCCAACCCACCTGCTGACCAAGGAAATGAAGATATAGCATAGGATTTTGATATATAATAAAAATTGATGTACTTTTATTTTTGTAATTTGTGTAATAGAGATAGATGTTTGTTTGTACTTTCATTTTTATTTTTATGTTGCAATTGGATAATTTTTCATTATTGTTATAATTGTTTAGTGTGGTAGTTGAAATTTGCATGTGTAGTTATAATAGATGTTGATTAGTACTTTCTAAAATTATAATGTGATGTGATTTTTATTTGCATTTTAATGTCTTTGTAATTATTTTTTATTTAGTATTGTGGATGTGTTAGTGAAATATTATGTTTGTATAATGTTTAGTTGTGTACTTATATCAAATGTCCATTACCCAGCAAATTCTCTAATGATGTATAAAAAGCTACTAAAATTATAGACAAGTTGAAGTAAAAATTCTGAGAAGGACTGCAAAATTTCAGAATGATAACAATGCCTAAAGTACTGAGGTATGATTTCTATTTAGAATTTTCTTTCCACCTTTATCATTCCATATTGAAAAATTTAAGTTTGGGGGAGGGAAGAAAAAGATTAACTATTAGATGTTCTCAATTTAAATATTTTCAAAATCTATTAATATGATTTTAAGTAGTGAATTTAATTCAAAGAACTATATTTTGTAGATATTTAAATATTATGGTAGATTTAAAAGAATATTTTTTATAAGAAAAATTAATTTTGTAGATTAAGATATTTAGTATAAAAGAATAAGACTATAGTTAACTATTTAAAGTAAAGGAAACTATATTTTGAAATGTTAAAAATCTTGGAAATTTGTTTGAGAAGAAAAAATTGGGGCTCAATGATGTGAAAGCTATTAAATATTTATAAGGTAAAGGAATGCTTTGAGTTTCAAATTTATGGAATGAAATGCGATGTTCAAAATCATTAAAGGCTATCTAGATAAAGTAATCCTCACTTGAAAAATGTAAAAGAAAGGATTGACAACAATCCCTGAAAAGAAAAGAAAAATATATAGGATTGCAAGAAATCCAAATAAAAAAAAGAGAAAAGTATAAAAGTGAGGATAAGCTTGAGCAGATGCCTAAAAAAAAATTAGCTTCACTTGGACCTACCTAGAGGAAAAACCTAAATACATTCCTGAACTTATATTTATCACATAGAGCATTTACTAGTAGAGTTCTCATGAAGTTTTCTCATGAAGTTCCTATACATGAAGTTCCTATAATTTGAATATTCTAAGAGACTTGATATTACAACATATAGTCATTTTCGAAATGAATAGAAAACTAGAACCTTAAACTTGATGACTAAATAATCTTGTATTTATATAGTTAATTTAATTACTTGAATTTTTTCTGAAATCTCACTATGGTATTTACTTAGATCAAACTTATAGTATTTATGAATTAAAACTTTACTATAATAGATCATAACTTTTATGTAGTACTAAAATTACTTAAGGACAAGTAATAGTTAAGTTTGGGGGATTTTGACCAAAGGATAATATCTTTAGATTTTAATACCTATTTTACACTGATTTTGATGATATTGCACTTTAAAGAAAGGTATTTTTGATGTTTTGTTGCAGGTATGTTGAATTATGGGCATTGTAGTAAAAAGATGCAAAAAGGAGCAAATTTGGAGTGAAAAGGACAAAAATATGAAGATTTGAACTAGGCCGCTGACGGCAAGCCCAACGGCACCGACGATGGGTTTTTCCTGAGAGTTTAGAATCAAATATTCTAGAAGGCCGTCGACGATGCCCTCAAGGCTGCCGACGGCGAGATCGGGGGTTATCTCAACAGGTGCATTGAATGTGGACGATTTTTTAGGAATGCTTAAGGAAACTCTTGGGAAAACTCTTCTACAACTTTAAGAGAAACTTTTGGTTGAAAATTGTAGAGGTTGTAGAGTGTAGAGAGTTTAATTTAGGGTTAGATTATGAGGAATTCTTTAAGAGATTGTAAGAGTGAAGGGAAAGTGAGAGATTTCTTCCTCCTTGCCGCTTCGAAGAAGAATTCTGTGTACTTTAAAGAAAGGAAAAGATTCAATGGAACTTCGAGGAGTTTGCTTGGGGAGGAATTAGAGATAAGTGGTATTTAATTATTGTAATTTGTATGACTTTGCTTTTATTTATAAATTTTGAGTTTTGTTGTACCTTCCCCATGAGTCCTGAGTAGTTTCCTCTGTCTTGCTCCTTGTCTTGAGATTTTTTAAAATGGTGATTTGAATTGGTTGAGCCCTGAGAATGTTAAAGAAGTTGTGATGAGCTTTTCACTTTGATCTTAATTTACTTTCAATCTGGCCAATTGATTTGTTAAAATATGTTGAGTTTTACAACTAAAGTAAAGATTACATCCAAGATTCATGGAGGTCAAATTCCTTGAAAGTTGGGTGCAATTAAATAGGGAAATAAAATTATCGGGCATAGAATTGGAGATTTTAGAGTGACAGACTAAAATCCTGAATTCGGTTCTATCATTTGAGTGCTAAAGTGTAGATGTTAGCCCTCAGGAGAGGGGAACGTGACAGCTCTGAAGTGAGAGCCGATATCCTCCCCGCCGAGCCC
>NW_018251224.1:49406-67275 GCF_001263595.1 Phalaenopsis equestris | reverse complement strand
GTTCTTTATGCCCGTCAATGTTCTTTATGCCCGAACCAAAGGGTAAAGAATAGGTATGCTCCTATTTGGCACAATCCAATTTTTATCCATTCACTTTAATTTCTTGACAAGGAGAAGTGTGCTTTCTTATATATTGAACTTCACATTAGAAACTGAAACTTTATTAGTAGTTGTTTAAGAGTTATTAAAATTACATATCTATTTCAATTGCTTATTAGTAACAGATAAGCAATTTGAACTATATTGTTGTGATTAAGTATTGATTTTCTAAAATCTTAGTTCATAGTTTCTAATATTACTCCCTGTGGGATCGATATCCAGGACTACATTAGAGCCCTGTATTACTTGAGAGATAAACATACTTGCGTTGATAAGTGTGACTTTGCAATTATTGAATAATTTATATACATCTTTATCGAATCTATAATCGCTGTCAAGTTTTTGGCGCTGTTGCCAGAGAATTAAATCCTCTAGCAGCAGTATCAAATTCTTGTATTTCTAAGCATATATAAGATGATTCCTTTTTACTGTGTTTCACCACAACGGATATGATATATATATATTAAACATGCTCAGCTTACGATATGTACTCAGCATGGGATATTTTTGGATGTACTTTGATGCAATGAGCATAATTGAACTTTTTGAGGCTCTGGCCTACGCTCAACCTGTAACACTTAATGAAGCATATTAATGAAATTTCTTTCAAAATTTTGTCTTTTTGTTCAATTTCCCTTTCTATGTGATGGATAAAGCCACAGAACCATACATTGGTTCAGGACTATAATGAACAAAGAATGATACAATAAAAACTTGATAATAATAAAATTCAAATAAAATACCCTTAAAAAAAATCAATCAATAATTTTTAAAATTTGAAAACATATTTTGATAATTAAATGTGATAAAAAAAAGAAAATAAAATAAATATTTTGAGTTGATTCTCTCAATTTCGAGGTCTCTTGCTCTTTGCTTGCGCAGTATGACTATTCTTGTCTGCACTAATTCTCCTCACATCCTCACGAAATTTCACATTCTGGATAAAACCTCACAAAATTTCACACATCTTTGAGATTGGTGTAAGGCCCCCTCCACGGCTTCCAATTCTCTACCTACATCTTAGAGATGGGTGTAAGGCCCCCACCACGGTATCCAATCTCTACCTACATCTTTCAGATTAGTGTAAGGCCCCCTCCACGACTTCCAATTCTCTACTTACATCTTCGAGATTTGTGTACGCCCCCTTCCATAGCTTCCAATTCTCTACCTACATCTTTGAAATTTGTGTAAGGCCCCCTCCACGGCATCCAATTCTCCACACTCCTAAAGTTGTGTGAAGCCCCCCCGCCACAGCATCCAATTCTCTACCTACATATTCAAGATTTGTGCAAGACCCCCGCCACGACATCCAATTCTCTACCTACATCTTTGAGATTGGTGTAAGACCCCAACCACAGCATCTAATTCTCTACACACATCCTCGAGATACGAGTAAGACTCCCCATTATAGAAAATTGCATCCTATTCTTAACCTTTTAAGATTGGTATAAGACCCCTACCATGACATATAATTCTCTACCTATATCACCAAGATTGGTATAAAACCCCCGCCACGACATCCAATTCTCTACCTACATCTTTGAGATTGGTATAATCCCCTGCCACGACATCCAATTCTTTACCCACATCTTTGAGATAGGAGTAAGATCCCCATTTATGGAACATCGCATCCAATTATCAACCTTTTAAGATTGGTATAAGTCCCCCGCCACGACATCCAATTCTCTACCTACATCTTCAGGATTGGTGTAAGGCCCCCATCACGGTATCCAATTCTCTACCTACATCTTTGAGATTGGTGTAAGGCCCCCTCCACGACATCCAATTCTCTACTCACACCTTTTGAGATTGGAATAAGACCCCCACCATGACATCCTACTCTCAAGCTTTAAGGTCATCACCTAAATAGAAATTCCCATCCTCTATAAAAACTTAAAATGTGATAACTCAAAAAACACTCTCCAATCCCTAGAGAGAGTTCCTAATTCTATATTTTGATCGAATATTCACCTGCTATATCCCCAGTGGAAATAAATAGTACTCATAATTCTACACCTCCTTCAAGGTCTGTTGGCTTAGGAGTTTGTGGTGGTTTTTTTGATCTCGTCAGTCAATGCCATTACGCGCGGTGTGCTTGCATTTGTTGACCTCACTTTTGGTTGAGGTTAGTTTTACCACTTTAGTAACCTAGGATTTTAATAATTTGATCACCCAAAGTCACACTTCTGTCACTAGAGCTATTACTACTAAAATTAAAGGAACCCTCACTATTAGAAATTCTACAGCTCTTCTATGCTCATCTGAAGTTCCACATATTGGTCCTAACCTCTAGCACTTAGTAGGTGGGGCCACTATGAGGGAGCTCAAGGAGAGTCCCCCTAGGACTGCCTGAACATAGGGTTGGCCCTGGGTGCTGGTCATGAGCTAAGGAACTCATTTCCACTCACTGTCAGTCACTTTCACTCGCAATCACTCACAACCCTAAACCCAAAATTTCTTGACATTGATCCCTTGATTTTTTGAGAGACTCATGTAGGCGGTCCTCTAAACCCACTAGCCCTAGGCTAGGGTATAGCTAAGACCAACATGTAGAGGATCCAAATGGGATTTTCATTGGTCCATAGCTCATTTATGGTGGTTGGTACCCCAACCCTACAAAAATATTCAACTTGGCCTTTTGCCCCTAAATCTCCCAGATTACCTAAATATCCTTAAACCCCAAATTCACCGAAAATATCCAAATATGTTCAAAAAACATTTTAAACCTTTTATAAATAACCAAGTTACCCAAAAAAACCCAAAAATTCCAAATTTACCAAAATACCCCCAAAATGGCCAAAATTACAAAATACTCTTGGCACCCCAATTTTTCCCAAAACCCCTAAAATCACCCCAAATGTCTTAAAAAAGCATTTGGACCCTTGAATTGAACCCAATTTGGCTGATTTGACCATTTTGACCAAAACCCCCAACTTACCTTTGAGGCCCCAAATTCCCCAAATTTACCTCAAATGTTCATCAATTTGAGCCCAATTATTTTTAGATTAAATTCTAAACTTAGATTCACGTTTCATATGACCAATCTAAATCAAATCCAAGGCTAATTATCCCTTTCTATGAGCTCAAGTCTGATCTAAGTCAAACCCCCAATTTTGGCCCTATGACTACTCAATTTGTTCTAATTTAAATCCTAAACTCTTCATAACAATCCTACACATCAAACTTGACCTTCAATTGGCCTTGGTGAAACCTTAATTTCATTTAATTTTTGATCCAAATCCAAAATTTCCAAAATTCCCCCCTAAATGGCCATGCGTGCAAATTCCACCAAATTGATTGTGCTAACCTCAAAATTGACACTCAATTTATGTTAAAAACTCTTCATGATGTTCCTATAGACCATTCTCAATAATCAATTTGGGCTTAGTTCAAGCCTAGCCCAATCTAGACCCAAGCTAGTCCAACTTACCCAAATTAACCAAAATTTCAAAATCCTTCAAATTGAAGCCCCAATTGAACTCAAAATCATTTCAATCCTTCACCAAAAGCATTCATTACAATCATCTTTACAATTTTGATCAATTAATTGAACTTAAAGTTATGGCTAGCCTAACCCAAACCCAGCCTTTGGCCATTTGGACCCTCATTGGACCCATACATAAAAATTAGCCTAGCCACCCTAAAGCCACCAAATTTATGTTTCCAAAACCATTGAAGACACACCGTGAACAAGGATAAACCCCCTTAGACTAGCCATGGGGAGCTATGGACCATTGGTTCCGTAAATTAAGGAATTCATGCCCATTTATGGGCCTAACCAAAAATCTCCCTCATCCTCACTTGCAAATGAGGGTTAAACAAAATTAAGCCTCCCACTGGCTGTCCTGACCTCCTAGCCACCTTCCATAGCTCTATCGGCTAGCCTAGTCACCGGATCACCTTAAAACCGAAGGCCACCATCCCTAAATCAAACCCAAACTCAACCCTATGGGCCGGCTCACCCTAATTAATCCTCAGAGCTTCTTAGCCCACCACCTCAGTAGGCTTTTACACCAAAAGTCAGGCCTTGAGCTCCCCTCTCCAGATATGGCTATAAAATGGCATCTTCACGGCCAAAAATGTGGTGCTTAAATGTTCTCAAGGAAAGCCTAAAAAATTACTTTCATAGCCTCTTTGAGACCTCCTCAGTGCAAATCGACCACCACCTTGCCCTAATTCCCATCATTGGAGCTCAGGATTTGAGCTTGCTTCTAGCCGGAAATAAGGCAAGTTTGGCCATACCTCCACAACGTACTAAAGCTCAATTAAGCTGTCCCACATCTTCACCACAATAAAAGAAGACAAATCCTCATAAAAGCCCCTCATAGAGAGCCTCTACCCTAGACTTTGATGAACACCCAAATTTGTTCTTGATTGAATTTGGTTCTAGGCATTTCACCCCAACAAGAGGCTTCATCCCTAGTCTCCTTGGACCTCAAAAAACGTGTCGAGAACCTCTTATTGAAGCTTCACTTCTTAGAGAAAAAGTATTGACTCCCCTCTCTTTCCGAGCCTATTTTGACTCTCCTTAGGATTAGGGTTAATTTAATGTCATGTTTACGGTATGGATATATTTGTCTTCTCACTTAGACGAGTCTATAGACTATAGAATCAAACCCAAATGAGTTTGGTTGAGAAATGAGTGAGATCTTAAGTTTTTAGGGTTAACAGTCACGAGTTCACACCAGCCGGGGTTGAAGACATGGAGTCGTTTGATGGCGCGTGTATCAGACGGACGGCTAGGATCATGTTGGACGGGAGCTTGAAACATAAAGCGGGTGCCGAGTCAAAGGAGACCCCTAGACAGAGATCTAGATTTTTCAAATTTATGCATCTAATTTAGAAAATTAATTATGATAACTAGCATATTGCTTAGAAAAATCCAAGAAAAATTTTTGTAGGTTCACTATGACCAGAGAACCCTAAGAAAAATTTGTCATAAGCCAAGTCACTAAGAACACACCTAATTTTCACAAAATCCTAAAATACAAAGGAAATTAACTTGGGAAAAATAAATATCTAAATGACTTGATTTTAATTCTCCACTATAATTTAAAGTTGAGAGGACTCCCTAGAAAAACATCAAAACATTTGGAGTTCATTTGATAACCTACTTTGAATTTCTATGTTAAATGACACTTTTAACACTTAAAATATTCATAATAATTGAAATAGAACTCAAAAAAGAATAAAATTGGTTTTTGGGAGTTCTCTGTGATTAGTGGAATTTTCTTAAAAAAATTATAAATAAAGTAAAAATTTCATTTTTAAGCATATTTTGAATATTTAAATAATGAATAACATAATAAAAATCATAAAATTAATAAAATTCATGGAAATGTTATAAAGTATTTCATAAGCCCGTAAGAGCAATTGAAATATTTTTCCTAATTTTTGAATAATTTTTTAAGAATATATTGAATTTTAAAGCTTAAAATAATTTTTTTAAAGGCTAAAAAAGGATTTTCTTTAATTTCTCATTACAAATAATTATAATAATCGAAAGAAAGCATCATAAAAATATGAAATTTATTTTTTTGGGTTACTTTACCTTGGAGAAATTTAAAAAAATATATAAAACTTAATTATCCACTTTTAAAATATTTTATAATTAATTATAACTCCAGAACTTAAAATAATTCTAATAATTCAAATAAAACTCATAAAATCATGAAATTTGGTCTAAGTGGTTCTCTAGTCTAAGTCTAGCTTCATTAAAAATTTCAAGTGATTAGGCTTTACCTTGGTTATGTTATTAATTTTTTTTTGAAAAATCTTATTTTTGCATGTAAATAATTATATAACTTAAATTAAATTTTGAAAAATCACATTTTCTCTCTGATGTGTTAATGGACCCATGAGTGAGGTAGGATAAAAAATCCAAAGTCATTTGAATTAAATTTGATGAATTATGAAGTGATAGAGCCTTAGGGGTAAATGTATAATTTTGGAAATTTGGTCTTGATTAACATTTAGGCTTAATTCAAGAAATGGAAATGGGCAATCTTTGATCTTAATTAACAGGTTCAGATGATTGAAACATAAGGGATTAATTGTTAGAAACTAATTTCACTTTTCTTAATTAAAGGATAAATTTGCAATTTCCTAAATCATTAAAATTTGGAGATCTATTAAATTAAATTATCCTAGACTTAAAGATATGAGTTTGGATGTTATTAGCTCACTAATTTAATACCCCTATTTGGTGTTTAAATGACATTCAAATGTTTTGATGATGAATTACTATCTCTTAAATTTCAATTACTTTCAAAAGAAAAATTACTAATGTATCAACCAAGGTCTTAAGGGCTTAGTAGTGACCTAGGCTAAATAAAATTTGGGTAAATGAGGATTAGAAAAGTGAATGTAACTAGAAATTGAAAACCTTTAAGAAAATAAAAAAACACTATAAGCCCAAGTTAATACTAAAATTGGCGAAGTGTCTTAATAGCATTAACTTGCCCCTTTTAAGGGTTTTCACCCACATAATTCTCAGATTAAATGACAAATGATAATCACCTTACTCTTAGGGATAATTGAAACATCAATGTTCATTAAACACTAGAGTTAATTAGATGATGAATTATTAAGCATCATAATAAGTTTAAATGAGCTCGAGACTTTTCACTAGGGGGTGAGAGGGAAGCATGAACCTGCTTCTTCCTCCTAACCTTCTAGAAACTTTAGAGGTCTACTAAACTTAGTATGTTTTGCTTAATGAAATCATCATCAAATGAATTAATAGGGGCTGACCAAGATGTGATTTATGATTTAGTAGATCTCCGGAACCTTATCTTCCCGCTCTACATAAAATGCTTTTAATATATAAATGCTCTCACATGCATTTTGAGTTTCAGTTGAACATGACAGGAAGACCATCTCGATACATTTTTATTGTGATTTACTTACCTGCATTTTTCCCCTACTTTACTTTTTCAGTATGTTGTTGTTGTTACTCACCAGCATGTATGAACATGAAAACACAAGCCTACATGTTAAACAATGATGTCACCCTGTATGAAAACCATAACTTCTAGGATAGCAGTAAAACCAAAAAAAACTCAAATCAACCAAGATAAAATTCACCGCCACAACATTCAAAATCTAAAAAAACTCAAAATTTAATCACAAACACCACAAAAACAACAATCACAACTAAATTAAGACATCTCTATCAGATGGTCAGAAATTTCTCAAAGGAGGTAACCTACGGTTGCTAACTAGACTTACCACAGTCTAAATTGAAGTACGAAATTCATTATGTTGAAGTTAGTAAATTCAATTGAACTTGGTGAATCTGATAGAAAGTAGTGGTACTGGAATGTGGGAACCGTAAGATCCTAATTGGTGTTGCTCTAGTCAACTTTAATATGCCCCATCATAACTTGACACACTAGAAAACTTGAACTTGTAATAATAAGGAGCTTGGAGCTAGCATTGTGGGCAACATGGCCATCTTCAACAATAAGAGAATCTAAAATAGCATATCCTTCCTTAGAATTAAATAACAAGCTATGGGATTTCAAGATTGTCTGCCTAGTGCAACATAAATCCTCAACTCATCTTCATATTTGAGCTATTCCCATTTCACACCTCTTTATCCGATTTTGTTGAAAAGCCCTATCCTTCGACATATTTAAGGATAACATTTCTTGATTTTTGTTGAGAATTTTCTTAGGTAACATCGGCTATCTAAGATGTAATTAACTATAGGGGCTTGCCCTTACAGGAAGCTTTTCCGAACCCAGCTTAATATAAACCCTATTTAATTCTTTGTATTAAATAGGGGAACTTACCGGCAAATAAAATGGTTTCACAGACCAAATAGACGTCATACATTTTTAGTTTATATGTTTGAGCCTCATCCTCAAGTCTTATGTTTATCCTTCGGGATAGATACATCATTTGAGGTATAGTGCTCTTTCATTTTAACTATGAAAAATATGGGGTCGTATATATATATATTTAGTAAGGAACAAAGCTCCAATTCATTAAAGAAAGAAAAAAAACCAAATACAGAAGGTAGTGAAAAAGGAAAGAGGGCCTAAAGAGAAGAAGGCAACCTCTCAAAACAACAAAAAGGACTTATATGATATATACGAGAGGAAGTAGATCACTAGATAATAGGAAATCCAGTGGGGGAGGAATCCTTCTGCTCACCAAAGGTTCTTCAGTATAGAGACCCCTTCTAGCTAGCCAATTAGAGGGTCTATTCCCTTCTCTGTTGATGTGGGAGAACTTGATAGAACAATACTTAACCAACTGATGAATTCCAGAAATCCAGCAGATTAAAGACAATGGGGTATCATAAGAACCATTAATAATGTTAATAAGCTTCAAGGAGTCAGATTCAACCCATAGCTGGTTGAAATGGCAAGATCTGACTATGTTGAGGGCCCAAAAAACAGCTTGACATTCAGCTTCAAGGGGATCGAAGACTTTAACATGAGATTGAAAAAACAAGGTGCACCTCCCCTCATGATTCCTGAAGACACCACCAATTCCAGCAGACTGAGATTTGTAGCTACCGTCAGTGTTAACTTTTGTCCATCAAAGCTTTGGAAGAGTCCAGCAGATTTTCAAGACTTTGGTAATGGATGGATTAAAGGGTGGGCTTAGCTCCAACACAGCTTCAAACTTTTAAATTTAATTAGTTTTTTAATAAAAGTAATACAATTTAGACCTACCTTCATAGGATCTAAATGGGAATTATCTTGCTTCAATTGGTTTCTAGCCATCCAAACAAACCAAGCCACAATGTTGGGGATGTCTTGAAGATTGATTCCCCTCCAATCGAACCAGCAATTATAAAACACCTCCCATGTTAGATTCATAGTTGGGACATTAAGCTTACCATTCACAATAGACCAAACATCTTGTACCCAGAGGCAGGCAAAGAAGAGGTGGGTAATTATTTCCTCTTTGGACAGGCAGAAAATGCATCTTGAGGGACCTCTCAGACCCATCAATTTCAGTATGTCATCAGTGGGAATCAATTTTAAGAAAAGTCTCCATATAAAAAATGACATGGAGGGATTGAGAAATTTATTCTAGATTGTAGTAGACCCCCAATTCACCACCAGTTGGGGGCCACCAGTTGGGGGGGCTGAGAGGAGATTAAGTTCTTTTTTATAGCAATTCTGTCCTTTACTCCAGGTTTTATAGAATGTTTCAGAATATTGAAGATTTGAGAAGGGCTGCAAAAAGGAAGAATTGGAGTAAGATTCCACTTATCATGTTCCCAAAGATCCTTCAAAAGCATTGGAGAGGCTAGAACATTTTGATCATGAAGAAGGCTACCTTCCAAAGACCAATTACTCCAGTAGATGTTTACCAAACCCTCACCAATCTCCCAGACATACATTTGTTCAGCTTCCTCCCTAATCTGTAATAACTTTTTCCAAATGGGGGAAGCCCCCTAACCCACAGAGAGTTGGGTGGGGTGTTGATGCTTGCAGTATTTTCCCCATTGAAATTCAGCCCAAAGGGAGGACTGAGATCTGAATTTAAACCAGAGTTTGTAGAGATTACTGTGCATAATTTGGGGGAAGGACTTGAAGCCTAACCCACCTTCCTCAAAGGGTTTACACACCTTAGCCCATTTTGTCCAGTGTTTTTGTTTCCTTTGACCAGCCCATAGAAATCTATTGAAGATCCCTTCTAATAATCACTGTGAAGACTTTTTCAAGATGTTCATTTGCAGAAGATAAGATGGAATAGCAGATAGAAAACTTTCAGAAGTGTTATCCTACCCCCATTGGATAGAAATGAATTCTCCCATGCTTGTAATTTGCTTTGAATCTTCTCTAAGATGTGATCAAATTGAATGTCTTTAGTTCTACCTTTGATAAGAAATGCCCCTAGATATTTGACAGGAAGATGAATGTTTGTGAAGCCAGTGAAATTAGAAACCCAGGTCTCTAATTCACTTTTGCATTGTTTACTAAAAATGGAGATACACTTCTGCTTATTAAACTTCATACCAGAGGCATCCTGAAAGCTCTCCAAGCATTGCATGAATAATCTAACAGCAGTTTTGGAAGCTTTTGAAAAGATAATGATGTCATCAGCAAAAGCCAAGTGATTGATTAAGGTGGAAGATCTGTGGCTATAAAGGGAGTGGAGTTTTCTGGATGCCAGCTCATTCAAGCTTCTGGATAAGTAATAAAAAACTAAAAATAAATATGGTAAGAGAAAGGGAGTCACCTTGTTTTATACCTCTAGAAGCACTGAAAAATCCATGAAAAGATCCATTGATGAAGATAGAATGAAAGTTATTTGTCAGCCATCTATTGATTAGAGATATAAAGGAGGGGGAGAAACCTCTAGCAATGAGACCTTGTTCAATGAACTTCCAACTGATAGTGTCATATGCCTTCTTGATATCCAATTTGAATATTAAGTTGCCTTTCTTTCTAAATCCAAAACCAACTCTTGGGCCAAGAGCACATTATCAACAATACTTCTATGCTTGATGAAAGCTGACTGACTCCTGCAGATAAGCTGATTTAAGTGAGGTTGTAATCTATGAACTAGTACCTTGTTGATTATCATTGATATAATTGAAGTGAGGCTAATGGGTCTAAAATTTTCCCATTTGTGAGGAGTTTTGTCCTTGGGAACCAAGGTAATAGTAGATGAGGAAAAGTATTTAGGGAGGTCAGCCCCCCAGAAAAAGCTTTGGACAGTAGCAATGACCTCACCCTTCACAATTAGCGAGGCCTTTTTTTAAAAATCTACAGTGAAGCCATCAGGACCAGCAACTTTTGTGCTGTCAATAGAGTTTAGAGCTTCCCAAATTTCCTTTTCATCAAGAATATTAGTGAGAGATAGGCTTTTGGTGAATTCCTTTTCCTTATCTTAATGGCTGGCTGGGAGGGTGGGGTTGTTGGAATATATTTTGAAAATAGTGAACAGCATCATCAGCTATGCCATTAGCATTGGAAATCCAGTGACCCTCCTGAGAATGGATTTTGTGAATCGTGTTGCATTTCCTCCTATAGTTGATGCAAGCATGATAATATTTAGAGTTCCTATCTCCTTCACAAAACTTAATTCTGTTTGCTTTTTTAGCATAGAAAGCCTCTTGCATGTTGATTTTATCCAGCAGATGTTCATTAGTAGATTGAAGATCCATTTCAGACCCTATGCTAGAGGATAAGAGCTATTCTAATTATAAAACATTTTGTTCAGCTTTAAGGACTTTTTTATCAATGTTCCCCACCACCTCCCAATTCCAGTTTGAGAGGTGTTTACTGACTTTTTTATGTAAAAGCCAAAGCTTGATACCAGGGATGTGATGATGAACCTCAGTCCAAGCCAATGAGGCTTGATTGAGAAAATCCCCATGCATGGACCACATATTAAGATATCTAAATTTGGCTTTACTTTTAGAGGAGGAAGAAGATATTTGAATAAGCAAAAGTCTATGATCAGACCCACTCATAGCCAAGTGTTGGATAGAAGTATGCAGGAAATCTCTGAACCAAATATCATTCACCAAGACTCTATCAAGCCTCTCCTAAATCTTCACCCATCTCCAAAGACTCAACAAAGCCTCTCCTAAATCTTCCCCCTTCTCCAAGTGAACTTAGGGCCAATAAACCCCAAATTAAAAAGACCATCAGACTGAATGTTATCATTGAATGTGTTCATTAAATTGATATTAGGAGATCTCCCACCCTTCTTCTCACTAGGTGAAGAGAGGCAGTTGAAATCACCCCCAACTAACCAGAAATCCCTTATAGAGGTACTGAACTCTTGTAACTGTTGCCAAAGTTCATATCTAGCAATTGTTGTACAACCAGCATAAATGAAGGTAGCAAAGCCACTGTAGTAATTGAAGTTAATCTTCGAATGGATAATTTGGTCTCCCTCTTGAAGGACAGTGCATTGGATTCCTGTCTGCAAAGAAGCCAAATTTTACTGTTAGTGTTAATAAAAAGTTGAAATCCAGGGAACTTCCTCACAATTCTGTTAACATGTTTAGTGATCATTGGTTCAAGTAAAGCAATGACCCAAGGTTTATACATCCTATTAATGGCTGGCTGGGAGGGTGGGGTTGTTGGAATATATTTTGAAAATAGTGAACAGCATCATCAGCTATGCCATTAGCATTGGAAATCCAGTGACCCTCCTGAGAATGGATTTTGTGAATCGTGTTGCATTTCCTCCTATAGTTGATGCAAGCATGATAATATTTAGAGTTCCTATCTCCTTCACAAAACTTAATTCTGTTTGCTTTTTTAGCATAGAAAGCCTCTTGCATGTTGATTTTATCCAGCAGATGTTCATTAGTAGATTGAAGATCCATTTCAGACCCTATGCTAGAGGATAAGAGCTATTCTAATTATAAAACATTTTGTTCAGCTTTAAGGACTTTTTTATCAATGTTCCCCACCACCTCCCAATTCCAGTTTGAGAGGTGTTTACTGACTTTTTTATGTAAAAGCCAAAGCTTGATACCAGGGATGTGATGATGAACCTCAGTCCAAGCCAATGAGGCTTGATTGAGAAAATCCCCATGCATGGACCACATATTAAGATATCTAAATTTGGCTTTACTTTTAGAGGAGGAAGAAGATATTTGAATAAGCAAAAGTCTATGATCAGACCCACTCATAGCCAAGTGTTGGATAGAAGTATGCAGGAAATCTCTGAACCAAATATCATTCACCAAGACTCTATCAAGCCTCTCCTAAATCTTCCCCCTTCTCCAAGTGAACTTAGGGCCAATAAACCCCAAATTAAAAAGACCATCAGACTGAATGTTATCATTGAATGTGTTCATTAAATTGATATTAGGAGATCTCCCACCCTTCTTCTCACTAGGTGAAGAGAGGCAGTTGAAATCACCCCCAACTAACCAGAAATCCCTTATAGAGGTACTGAACTCTTGTAACTGTTGCCAAAGTTCATATCTAGCAATTGTTGTACAACCAGCATAAATGAAGGTAGCAAAGCCACTGTAGTAATTGAAGTTAATCTTCGAATGGATAATTTGGTCTCCCTCTTGAAGGACAGTGCATTGGATTCCTGTCTGCAAAGAAGCCAAATTTTACTGTTAGTGTTAATAAAAAGCTGAAATCCATGGAACTTCCTCACAATTCTTTTAACATGTTTAGTGATCATTCTTTCAAGTAAAGCAATGACCCAAGCTTTATACATCCTATTTAGAGCCAAAATTCTATTAAGGGATTTAGGATGTGCTAATCCCCTAACATTCCAACATATTAGATTCATTAACCAATAGAAGTGGATTTTCCTCTTCTCCTAGTTCTGACAGTACTAGAAGAAAGAGGGGGGGCTTCCTCCAGAGTTGAAGAAGAAGGAAGTAGATTCTTTAATTCCAAAGGCATTTTCTTCTTTTTTTTATGGATTTGCCAGCCTTCTTCAAGATTCTTAGCTGATTTCAAAAGCAAAGGGTCTTCCTCTGATATCTCAATAGCTGTTATCTCTTGATCAACATGGAGTGTAGGAAGTTCAGTACAATGGGTCTGTTCAACTTGAGTAGATTATGACAGGAGAGGAAGTTGCTCAGTCAATGGTTCAAGACCATTTTGGGGGGATTATTTGGTTCCACATTCTCTATTGTCATATCTTGGGATAATTTATTTATTTATTTTTTTTCCATCAAGGAGAAACTAGTGTCTTCCTACATGTTGAACAAAAGCAAGATTACAAGGTTAAGAGTAACAAGATGGCTTGATGAATCAATACAGGAATCATCAGTCCATTCAAAAGAAAAATACAATATAAAATAAAGGAAGCATAATGTTACAAACAACATAAGGGAAAACCCAAAAAGGGAAGAGGAAAGGTGCAAACAAAACAAAACAGCCACCAAGATTAGAATCAAACTATAAAGTGTGACAAAAAATAAAAAAATTCCTCTTCAGAATGTGTGAACTTGAGGTATGCATAAATTATCTCCATGCAGTAGATAAGCTAAATCTGGGGAAGGAGAATATGCCACAATAATTTGTTCAGAACATCTACTAGCAGTGGCCAAAAGGTGAGCAGGTCCATTGCCTTTCCTGTTGATATACTGAAATTTAACAGGGTAGCTGCCAAAGTTCCTTTGAATTTTCCGTATCCATCTTCCAATGTGCCAAGGGGGGTCTTCCTCGTGCTGCAAAAATTTGGTGCAAACACTGGAGTCAGTTTCAATGATTAAAGGTCTAATATTACATTAGACAACAATTTTAAGAGCCCAGTAAATAGCTATCATTTTAGTTTCTGCAGCATCTAAAGCCCAAGTTGGTGAGGAGAAATGGAGAACATGGAGACCAAGGGAGTTTCTGGAAACCCCACCACAACCAGCAGATCCTTTTAGAAAACTTCCATCAGTGTTAGCTTTCAACTAGCCATCAGGAGGAGGAGCCCATTCAATCAAAGAGAAACTGAAATTATACTAATTATCAGCTTGAGGAACCCAATTCCTGAAGATATTAGGGAACCTTTGATATTTGATTAGCCATACCCTCACCATGAGGGGTAGAACCTTCATATTTAACACTATTTCTGCACATCCAAAAAAACCAAGCCACTATACAAGGAATGACCTGTAAATTGATCTGTTTCCACTCTTCCCAGCAGTTGAAGAAGTTGATCCAGCTGAGATTCATTGTATCTATTTTGAACTTGAGCAATAGATCAGTCCAAACTTTTTGAGAAAAGTTATAAATAAAGAAGAGGTGATCGAAGGTCTCCTCATCCACAAGGCACAGAAGACAAACAGATGGTCCCCTCAGTCCTTTCATTTTCAAGATATCATCGGTTGGGAGCATAGAAAGCCATAATCTCCAACTGAAGAAGGACATAGAAGTGGTAAGGTTTTTCCCCAAAATTTTAGTGCCCCAGTGAACAGAAGGCAAATCAAAGAGGGTTTGGTAGATAAAGGAAGTGACTTTTTAAGAGTTGGCTTTTTTAATAACAATCTTGTCCCTTTGATCAGGATAAATAGGTGTTTGCTGAACCAAGTGCAGCTGCTCGCTGTTGAGAATATTAGAGAGAATGGTATAATTCCACTTATTACCATTCCAGTAATCTTTAACCATACTTGAGTATTTGGGATAAAGATAGATCCTTTGACTTTTTCACCATTCAAAGTCCATCTATCCAGCCAGAAATTAATTTGACCTTCCCCAAGCTCCCAGATGAAAGTCTCCTCAGCTTGCTCTCTAACCTTTAACAACTTTCCCCAAAGTCTAGAGTCACCCAGCTTTCTGTTAACCAAGCCAAGGTGAGCAGATGTGTAGTACTTCCCTTTCACACAGCCCCTTTCATAAACACAGCCCAAAGTCTGTCTTGGGCTCTAAATTTAATCCAAAGTTTGCATAAGTTAATGAAGCTCATATGCTGAAATTCTTTAAAACCCAAACCTCCAGCACAGTAAGGTTTGCAAAGCTTTTGCCAAGGAAGCCAATGAACTTGTTTCTTCTGACCAGCTCATAAAAAATTGTTGAACATTCTCCCTAGCAGCATTTGTGTACCTTTCTTCATCGAAAACATAAGAAGGGAGGGTAGTAAGAATAATTTTAAGTAGAATGATCCTCCCACCATTGAACAAGAAAGAATTGGTCCAACATTGTAGTTGGTTCTTAATCGTATCAATGACCCGATAAAATTGAATCTGTTTGTATCTGCCTTTGATTAAGAAAACACCCAGGTATTTGATAGGCAAAGAAGACAGGTGGAAACTTGTGTAACTAGATATCCAGTATTTTATCTATTGAGATATGTTAGAGCTAGGATAAAATTGGCATTTGGGAAGATTTAACTCCATACCTGAGGTGAGCTGAAAAAGATTGAGGGCCTTGTACGGCAATTTGGTAGCATTCTTAGTGGCAATAAAAAAAATAATCACATCATCAGCATAAGCTAGATGACTGATACAGACATTAGATTTGTGCTGATAAGCCAGATGTGGGGAGCTAGAGAACAACTGATTCAGCAATCTTGAAAAATAATCCATAGCTAAAATAAAAATTGTAGGGGACAAGGGGTCCCCTTGTTTGATCCCTCTAGAAGCAGAAAATAAGCTATGACAAGAACCATTGAGACAAGAACCATTGATAAGCACAGAATGATTGTTATAGAGAAGCCATCTTTTGATCAGCATAATGAAGCCTTCAGCAAAGGCCCTAACAGTAAGGGTTTTAAGGATGAAATTCCAGTTGATCGTGTCATAAGCCTTGTTAATGTCTCATTTATAGATAACATTACCCCCTCTACATTTCCTATATAAGTCAAGCAACATCTCTTTAGCCTGAAAAATGTTATCAGAAATAGATCTTCCTTTGATAAAGGCAGTTCGAGTAGCACAAACAAGTTGCTGAAGATGAGGTTGAATCCTGAAGACCAGAATTTTACTTATGACCTTGGAAATAACATTAGTTAAACTAATGGGCTTGAAATATCCCCAATTATTTCTGACCTGGTTTTAGGAATCAGAGTGATAGTTGGAGAGGTGAAGTATCTGGGTGGATGGATACCTCTAAAAAATTCTTGAATGACATAAATCACTTCATTCTTAACCACAGTACAACAACTTTTGTAGAACTTTACAATGTAGCCATCAGGGCCAACAGTTTTATCATCATCTATAGAGTTAAGAGCAGCTCTAATCTCATCTTCAGAGGGGATTTGATCAAAGGTCAGTGACCGACCTTTTTCTTTTTGTAAATCGACAATTACAAGAGTTTGATGACGCTACTAGAAGATTTAAATTCCGGCAACGGTGTTAAAATCTTGACTGTGACTTTATATATATATGTGTTTGATTTAATAAAGATGTATAAATATAATATTCAATAATGTCAAAGTCAAATTTGTCAACGCAAGTATACGTATCGCTCAAGTAATATAGGTCTCTAATGGAGTCCTAGTTATCGATCCCACAGAGAGAAATATAATACTACGGACTAAGGCTTAATAAAAAGAAATACTTCAACTACAACGACGGCATTCAATTTGCTTATATGTCACTAATAAGCAATTGAAATAAGTAGATAATTTGGATAACAAATAAATAACTAATGATAGAAAGTAGGGTTTAATTTGTGATATTCAATATATAAGAAAACATCCTTCTCCTTGTCAAGAAATTATAGTGAATGGATAAAATGAATTAGCTCAATTTATATTGTGTCAAATAAGAGCATACCTATTCTTCACCCTTTGGTCCAGACATAAAGAACATTGACTAATCGTATGCTTGGTTACTGATTCTGCGGCTAGGCTGGGAGGATACCGGCTCTCACTTCGGAGCACCCACGTTCCCCTCACTTGAGGGCTAACATATACACATCAGCACCCAAACGATAGGACCGAATTGGGGATGTTAGTCTGTCACTCTAAAATTTCCAATTCTACGCCCGATACTAATATTTCTTTATTTATTTCCACCCAACTTCCAAGGGCTTTGACCTCCTTGAATCTTGGGTAATCTTCACTTTAGTTGTAAACTCAACATATTTTAACAAATCAATTGGCTAGATTGAAAGTAAATTAAGATCGAAGTTAAGAAATCATCAAAATTTCTTAAACATTTTCATGGCTTCACCAATTCAAATCACCATTTCACAAATCTCGAGACAAGGAGAAAGAAAGAGAAAACTACTCAGAACTCATTGGGAAAACACGACAAAACTCGGAACTCATATATAAAATCAAAGCCATACAAACTATAACAAGTAAATAACTTATCTCTAAATTTCTCCCCAAGAACACTCCTTGAAGTTCCTCTGAATCTCTTCCTTTCTTTACA
>NW_018251224.1:43362-49091 GCF_001263595.1 Phalaenopsis equestris | reverse complement strand
GACCTGTCGCCTAGGGAAAAGCTCGCCGTCAGCGGTGTCGATGGCGCCGTCGGTGACCTAGTGCAATTCTCCACATTTTGGTCCTTTTTGCTCCAAATTTGCTCCTTTTTGCATCTCTTTGCTCCATTGACCTTAATTCATCTTTCCTGCAACAAAACATCAAAAATACCTTTCTTTAAAGTGCAACATCATTAAAAATAGTATAAAAGAGGTACAAAAATCTTAACATAGTTTACTTTGGTCAAAATCCCCCAAACTTAACTATTACTTGTCCTCAAGTAATTTTAGAACTATATAAAAGTTATGATCTACTGCAGTAATATTTTAATTCAGAAATACTATAAATTTGATTTAGATAAATATCATAGTAATATTTTAATGCAGTCCAGTGAAGCCAATTTTTTATTAGGCATATCCTCAAGCTTCTCCTCACTTTCATTTTTCTTTCTTTTTTTTCTTTTTCATTTGGATTGTTTTAAATCCTTTCTTTTTCCTTTTTTTTTTCAAGTTAGGATTACTATATCTGGATAGCCTTTAATAATTTTGAACTTCACTTTTATTTCCCTAAATTTGAAACTCAAAGCATGTCTTACTTTATAAATATTTCATAGTTTTCACATCATTGAATCCCAATCTTTTCTTCTCAAATGAATTCCTAGATTCTTAATACTTTAAAATATAGTTTCCTTTACTTTCAATAGTTAACTATAATCTTATTCTCTTATACTAAGTATCCTAAGTTACAAAATTAATTTTCATTACAAAAATATTTCCTTAAATCTACCATATTATTTAAATAGTTATAAAAATATAATTACCTGAATTAAATTCACTACATAAAATCATATAAATAATTTTTGAATTTGTTGAAATAACTAAAATACCGCCAAAATCTACTCTTTAAAGATGTGGATGAGTTTTCCCAAGAGTTGCTTATGAACAAATCCAAAATCTGACCTTATCCAGTGAACAAGACCACATACCCGTCGTCCCCGCCGTCGGTGGCCTCGATGGCGCTGTCGGCGGCCTTCTAGAGATTTTATCCTGTAGCCTCGGGAAAAGCTCGCCATCGGCGTTGCCGATGCCACCGTCGGTGCTCTAGTGCAATTCTCCACATTTTGGTCCTTTTTGCTCCAAATTCGCTTCTTTTTGCATCTTTTTGCTCCATTGACCTTAATTCATCTTTCTTGCAACAAAACATCAAAAATACCGTTCTTTAAGTTGCAATATCATTAAAAATAGTATAAAAGAGGTACGAAAATGGCAACATATTTTACTTTGATCAGTCAGCCTACTAACATAGTCAGTCCCCTCAACAAATAAATAGGCATCAACACAAGTTCTAATAGTGGGATGGGAGTTAAAGAGTTGTTGAAAAAAGTTGACAACATCAAGGGCAATGTCATCAGCCTTAGTTAACTTAATACCCTTAGAGTTCTCAATCTCCAAGATCATATTACATTTTCTCTTAAAGTTTATGCAGGAATGAAAGAAGCTGGAGTTTCTGTCCCCCTCAGTGAACTTGGTCATAGCAGCTTTTTGCTTCAAGAAGGCTTCATGATAGGTGATATGAGCAAGTAGTTCCTCATTAGCTTTATGAAGCTCACTCTCAGTTTTTAAGCTCATTTGGAATTCTTCTTCAGTGCAAAGCACCTGGTTTTGATCAGTTTTTAAGTCCTCATTAACATCACCAAAAGTATTCAAATTCCAATTCTCTAAGTGGATGTCCACCTTCTTCTGTAATTTCCATAGGTTTATCCAAGGACAACAGTCATCATTAATTGTCAAAGAATTATTAATTTCATTGATGAAATTAGGATGAAGAGTCCACATGTTTTGGAATCTAAATAGTGAACCCCCAGGTTTAACAGCATTGTGAATAGCACATAGGATGGGTCTATGGTCAGACCCAGACATAGCTAGGTGAGTGATGACAGTATAAGGGAAGGTTTGGAGCCATAAAGAGTTCCCCAACATTCTATCAAGCCTTTCCCAATGAACCCCTCTTCTCCAAGTGAATTTAGGGCCCTGAAAACCCAGATCAAATAACTGAGCATCAATAAGAAATTCAGTAAACTTCAGCATAAAGTTTTGAGAAGGAGGCCTGCCACCTTTTTTTTTCCTCTGGAGAGGTAATACAATTAAAATCCCCCCTTTACAATCCAAAAGGAGTTAATGTTCGGTCTGATATGGGCAAGATCCTTCCACAGCAACTCCTGATGCCTTGGGAGACTACTGGCATAAACAAAGGTAGAATAACCCACTTGAGCACCTACCACAAATTGAACATAAAGATATTGGGGGTTGTTCAAAATAATCTTCCACTGTAAAAAACCAAATCTTGTTATTATAATTAGCATAATAGGAAAATTTGGAATTTTCTGAGAATATTAGAGTAATTCTGAGAAACCATGGGTTCCAATAGAGCAAAACACCAAATTTGATGAGTTTTCACAAGGTGAGCTAGCCTTGTGAGAGATTTGGGGTTTGTGAGAGATGTGAGAGATTTGGGGTGTGCAACACCCCTAATGTTCCAACATAAAAACTTCATCATTGTGAAAGGGTTTTCCCTTTCTTTCTTGTTCTCTGTGTGGAATCTGGTAGCTGCTTAATTCCTTCCATTGGGGGAGAATCCTTGCAGCAGCTTCAATTCCAACTGCCCCTTTTTTTTCTTGTTCTTCTATTGAGTTTACCATTCTTCAGTAAGCACCTTAGCAATTAATTCCACTGTAGAGTTTTGGATTTTATGGGAAGTAATGTCTATGTTGCTTCTAGCACTGTCACCTTGTTTGCCCTCCACTGCCTGTTCCAGAGCAATCCTAAAGGGAATATTTGGTTCATTGACCTCTTCAATAATACTTGGTAGCCTAGGACAGATAGCCATATCAGTGTCACCAATGAATGTTGCCTGCTCATTAGTCTTGCTGATATCCTGTCCCAAGGTTAAATTAGAGACTCCCTAAGTAGACAAGCTTTTAAAAGATGATTTTCTATTTGGTGGATGTAGCCTATAGCATTTATCCACATTGTGTCCAAACATCCTGCAGTGAGGACAGAATAAAGGCTTTTGTCCTGAAATTTATGCAGGCATGAAAGAAGCTGGAGTTTCTGTCCCCCTCAGTGAACTTGGTCATAGCAGCTTTTTGCTTCAAGAGAGCTTCATGATAGGTGATATGAGCAAGTAGTTCCTCATTAGCTTTATGAAGCTCTCTCTCCGTTATTAAGCCCATTAGGAATTCTTCTTCAGTGCAAAGCACCTGCTTTTGAGCAGTTTTTAAGTTCTCATTAACATCACTAAAAGTATTCCAATTCCAATTCTTTAAGTGGATGGCGACCTTCTTCTGTAATTTCCATATGTTTATCCAAGGACAACAGTCATCATTAATGGTCCAAGAATTATTAATTTCATTGATGAAATTAGGGTGAAGATTCCACTTGTTTTGGAATATAAATAGTGAACCCCCAGGTTTAACAGCATTGTGAATAGCACACAGGATGGGTCTATGGTCAGACCCAGACATGGCTAGGTGAGTGATGACAGTATAAGGGAAGGTTTGAAGCCATAAACAGTTCCCCAGCATTCTATCAAGCCTTTCCCAAAGAACCCCTCTTCTCTAAGTGAATTTAGGGCCCTGAAAACCCAGATCAAATAACTGAGCATCAAAAAGGAATTCATTAAACTTCAGCATAGAGTTTTGAGAAGGAGGCCTGCTCCTTTTTTTTCCTCTGGAGAGGTAATACAATTAAAATCCCCCTACAATCCAAAAGGAGTTAATGGTCTGGCTGATATGGCCAAGATCCTTCCACAGCAACTCCTGATGCCTTGGGAGACAACTGGCATAAACAAAGGTAGCATAACCCACTTGAGCACCTACCATAAATTGAACATGAAGATATTGGGGGTTGTTCAAAATAATCTTCCACTGTAATTCAGATCTGGCAAAAAACTAAATCTTGTTATTATAATTAGCATAATAGGAAAATTTGGGAAATTTTCTGAGAATACTAGAGTAATTCTTAGAAACCATGGGTTCCAAAAGAGCAAAACACCAAATTTGATGAGTTTTCCTAAGGTGAGCTAGCCTTGTGAGAGATTTGGGGTGTGCAACACCCCTAATGATCCAACATAAGAACTTCATCATTGTGAAAGGGTTATCCGTTTCTTTCTTGTTCTCTGTGTGGAATATGGTAGCTACTTAATTCCTTCCATTGGGGGAGCATAATGCAACAGCTTCAATTCCAACTGCCCCCTTTTTTTTCCTGTTCTTCCTTTTAGTTTGACATTCATCAGTAAGCACCTCAGCAATTAATTCCACTGTAGAGTTTTGGATTTTATGGGAAGTAATGTCTATGTTGCTTCTAGCACTGTCACCTTGTTTGCCCTCCACTGCCTGTTCCAGAGCAATCCTAAAGGGAATATTTGGTTCATTGACCTCTTCAATAATACTTGGTAGCTTCGGACAGATAGCCATATCAGTGTCACCAATGAATGTTGCCTGCTCATTAGTCTTGCTGATATCCTGTCCCAAGGTTACATTAGAGACTCCCTGAGTAAGCAAGCTTTTAAGAGATGATTTTCTATTTGGTGGATGTAGCCTATAGTATTTATCCACATTGTGTCCAAACATCCTGTAGTGAGGACAGAATAAAGGCTTTTGTTCTATAATAATTCTTTGTCAAAACCCCTCTTCAGCTGTTCCAGTCCAAACCATCTTTATTTCAGGTAAAGCGATATCTCTTTCCACCAGCACTCTAGCCCCAACTTGTCTAGCCAGATTGTAAGTTGGGGCATCAACTTTTAAAGGGAATCCAAGCACAATTGTAATATTAAACAAAACATTTTGATGGTAATATTGGAGGGGGAGGTTAGGAAATTTAAACCAAATTGGGACAATTTAGGGTTCTTTGCTTGGACAAAATTCTAGAGTCCATTTTAGTAATTTCATGGGGGTTCCAGCAATTAGTAGGCTTTGTTTAGCAAACACTTTAGCATAATCTTCCTCATTAGACATTTTGATTAGTAGGTGTCTACCATCCATTAAGCTCAGCTGCCAAGCACCAGTGAGATGGAGTTCCTCAAAAAATTTTCTAACATAATCCATTTTTGGAAATTGAAACTTGCCAATCAAGGTGTCAATCAAGGTGAACTTGATTGACTCATTCAGAGACTGCATCTCCCTAGGAGTGAAAAAAATAGTAGGTTCTCCCTCTTTGACTCCAATAGGAGAAATGTAAGGGCAGGATGGCTTGCCAACTGTTGTATTATGCAAGGCTTGGGGGAAAACCAGATGGTCATAGTTTTTGGGCAAATCTTACCCTCTACCATCCACCCAAGCATAAGTGGCTTGGATCCACTGAGCATTAACTTCCACAATAATGGGGCTAAACTCCGTAGAGATAGCAACAATTCAGAACAGAAGTTGGAGGACCAAGAAAAACACAAAGGAAAAGTAAAAACTCCCCAGCAGTCACAAGCAAACAAAAATTGGTCCACTTGGCCTAGTGAGGAGCCACAGCAAGGAAGCAGCAGAGAAGAAACTCAATGGAACAGTAAAATAAAAAATAACCAGAGGAAACCCTCCACCACCAAAGGAGATAGCAGAGAAGAAACCAACACAAAACACCACCACAGAAAACCAAAGTCACCAGCAGCCACTACTCAACATCCTTCCAAAACCCTAGCAGAGCACCACCAAACCCAGCCGCCAACCATCATATATATAAAATAC
>NW_018251224.1:37501-43310 GCF_001263595.1 Phalaenopsis equestris | reverse complement strand
TCTATATATATATATATATATATATATATATATATATTGTATAAGGAGCATTGTTCCATTCCACTAAAATACAAAATAGTTACAAAATAAGTGAAGAGTACTTATAAAAAGAAGGCAAGCTCTCAAAAAGAAAGTGAATTAAAAAAAGAGAAGACTATCTAATGTAAGGGAGAGAAAGAAGGTCACTGGTTAGTAGGAAGGCCAGTGGAGGAGGAATCCTCTTGCTAACCAATGAGACTTCTGTTTCGAGACCCCTTCTAGCCAACCAATTGGATGGTCTATTACCTTCTCTATGTATGTGAGTGAAAACTGTGGAGCAGTTCTTCAGCAGCAGATGAATCTCTGAAATCCAGCAAATTAAGTTCCAGGGGATGTCAGAAGAACCCTTGATGATGTTGATCAGTAGTAAGGAATCAGATTCAACACACAGTTGATTAAAACTGTAGGATTTAGTAAAAATAGAGAGCCCAAAAAATAGCTTGACATTCAGCCTCAAGAGGATCCACAGCCAAAATAGGAGACTGAAAATATAAAATGCACTTCCCTTTCGGTTTCTGAATACACCACCAATACCTGCATATTGTGGAGTATAACTACCATCAGTGTTAACTTTTATCCATCCATTCCGAGGGAGAGACCAAAAAATCTTAAGAACTTTAGTAATAGGAGGTTTGAAAGAGGGGCTAGCTCCAATACAACACTAAACTTTTAAAATTTAACAATTTTTTTAAGATAAGCTATGCATTTTAGGCCCACTTTCTTGACATCTAAGGGAGTATCTTCATAATTTGAATGATTTCTAGCCATCCAAACAAACCAAGCCACAATATTAGGGATATCTTGAAGTTTAGCACCCCTCCAATCAGACCAACAATTATAAAAAACATCCCATGAAAGATTCATGGCAGGAACATTAAGATTTGCTAGAATAAAATTCCAAGCTTTTTGTACCCAAGGAGAGGCAAAAAAAAGGTGAGCAAGGGTCTCCTCCTCTAACAGAGAAAAAATACATCTAGAGGGACCTCTAAGACCCTATATGTATATATATATATATATTGAAGATGACAAAGATGGAAATTGTATAAAAATTTGGGTAAGACAAAATTCATATATATATATATGAAACTTTAATCATATATATAAATACCATCTATATGAGTATATATATATGAAACATCAAAAGAAAAAGGACAAAGATTACAATAATCTGCAGAAAGGAAGAATAAAAAGATCACCCTTGAGAAGTAACTGAAGTGGGGGAGGAACCTCCTTGGATAAGTTGGGTCTATCTACCTCAACACGAGCCTGAGCAAGCCAATGAGTAGGTCTTTTACCTTCTCTGTGTATAAAACTAAACTTCAGATTAATGAATGCTAATGATGACCTTGGAATCAGTCTCCACTATAAGGTTGTGAAATTTGGTCTTGGATGCAATATGGATGGCCCAAAAGATAGCCAAAGCCTTAGCTTGCAGAGCATCAACAACAAAGACAGGAGACAGGAAATGTAAGAGACAAGTACCATTTGAATTCCTGAAAACTCCTCCTATGCCAGCAGCGGACCTGTAGAAACTGCCATTAGTGTTAGTTTTCAGCCAACCAGCACGAGGTTTGATCCAAAAAACTAGGGGGTGCTCCAAAATAGGTTGATTAGCCAAAGTGTTGGTCTTAAAAAGATCAGGAAAAGCTTTCAAATGAGTAAGTTTTTTCAGAAAGGCTAAACAGTTAGCAGCCACCTTAGAGGGATGTGGTAAGTGTTCCTCAAATTTGGCCTTATTTCTCGCCATCCAAGTGAACCAAGCTACCACATATGGTATCACCAAAAGTTTTAATTGAAGACATTCATTCTAGCAAGAAAATAATTTCTTCCAGGTGAGATTGATGGTTTGCACTTTCAAATTTCTGAGGACAATTAACCATATCTGTTGGACAAACTGACATTGGAAGAAGAGATGATCAGTTGTTTCCTCTTGCCCTTTAAAAAAAAGACAATAAGAAGGGCCTCTCAATCCCTTCAATTTTAGAATATCATCAGTTTGGAGGCAATTAGAGAAGATTCTCCAATAGCATAAAGACATAGATGGGGAGAGGAAAGTATTCCAAATAGATTTCTCCCAAAGAAAGCTCTCACCTTGATGAAGTTGGGAATAAATATAAGTAGTAGTAGATTGAGAGACCCCTTACTTGGAAATAATTTTATCTTTCTTAGAAGTATCAATAGGAATGTTGTTAATCCTGTCAATTGTAAGGTTATCCGAAAAGTTGTTTAAAGCAGTAAGGTTCCACTGATTATCATTCTAGCAAACTGACACTTTGGAAGAAGTTGGATAGGGAACATTAATCTTGTCAGCAAGCTTCCCATCCCCCATCCAGTTATCAAGCCAAAAATTAAGATTCCCCTCTCTAAGGTCTCATATAAAGTAATCTTCAGCTTTATTTTTATATTTGATCATATGGGACCAAATTTTGGAGTTTCCCAATTTAGAGGTAGCAAGAGTGGGATGTGAACCTCTACAGCCTTTAAGAAAGATAGCCCAAAGGGACTCTTGAGCTCTAAAATGTATCCATAACTTGAAAAAAAAATCTGATGTAGATGCTTGAAACTTCTGAAACCCAGACCCCCATTGTGAGTTGGTTTGCAAATGAAGTTCCATTTGGTCCAATGTTTTTTGGTTCTTTGTCCATACCAAAGAAATCTGTTGAAACTTTTTTCAAGAAGGTGTTGAGTGCTCTTTTCCATAGTTGCCATTTGGAGAATGTGGGAGGGGAAGGTAGATAGGACATGTTTTAGGAGGGTAATCCTTCCTCCATTAGATAAAAACCTCCATCTTCCTCCATTAGATAAAAAAGAATTAGTCCAGTTAGTGAGCTTAGCTTGGATCTTGGTAACCACTTCATCAAATTGGATTTGTCTTGTTCTTCCTTTCAGTAAATGAACCCCCAAATATTTTAGACGAGAGTCAGGGTTTGAAATCCAGTAAAATCAGAAACCCATTGTCTGAAAGGTTGTTTCACACCTTTGTTGTAGTAAATGCTATATTTTTGTTTATTCATCTGCAGTCCAGAGCATAACAGAAAATCTTTGAGAAGGGTTTAGATTTGTTTGGCAGTAGGTTTAGTTGCCTTAGAGAAAAGTATAACATCATCTACATATGAAAGATGGTCGATGAAAATATTTGAGCTGTGCTTGAAAAGGTTGTGAGGAGATATGTTTGGAATTTGATTGAGAATAAGAGAAAGGTAATAAAAAACTAGAATGAAAATAGTAGGTGAGAGAGGATCACCTTGTTTCATTCCCCTAGAAGTAGTAAAGAAACCAATTGATTCCATTGATGAGAATAGAGTGGGCATTATTCTTCAGCCATCTTCTGATTAAGATTATGAAATCCATATTAAAACCTCTAGCATGAAGAACCTCCTAAATTAAATTCCAGTGAATTGTGCCATAGGCTTTGCAAATATCCAATTTGTAAATAAGATTTCCTCCTCTGCATCTTTTATCCAAATCTTGGAATAATTCTTGGGCTAAGAGAACATTTTCCACAATGCTTCTCCCTTTGATGAAGGCAATTTGGTTATTGTTGATGATCTTATTTAGATGAGGTTGAATTCTGGCCAGTGGAATCTTGCAAATAAATTTAGAAATCACACTGGTGAGACTTATGGGTCTGAACTGATCCCATCTGTTACAAACAGTCTCTTTAGGGATGAGGACAATGGTGGAAGAAGTGAAATACTTAATGGGGTCAAGACCAGTGAAAAAGGTCTGCACAACATCAATAACATCATATTTAATGATATTCTAAGCTGATTTGTAAAAGTCAGCAAAAAAGCCATCTGGACCTGTTGTTTTATTGCTATCATTAGAGTTTAAGGCAATCTTGATCTCCTCCTTAGAAGGAATGCCAACAAGCTTGAGAGTAGAGGTATAATGTATGCAATGGTCAAAAGAATTGCCTTTAACTTCAGTCTAGCCACCTCACTTCTAGTGAAGAGCTTTTGGTAATGCTCAATAGCATTATCAACAATGTCTTGGGAAGTAATCAGCCAGCCTCCCTTGGAATCTTTGATCTTATGAATCTCATTACATTTCCGCTTGTGATTAGTAATAGCATGGTAATATCTGGAGTTTCTGTCTCCGAAAAAGAAATAATTTTGAGCAGCTTTCTGATGAAGAAGTTGTTCTTGCAAGTGAATAGAATTGAGAAGGCTTTCATTAACAATATAAAGATCAGTTTCCAACTTAGGATTAAAACTAATTTTGGATTCCAAATCATTTACATTGGCTTGAGCTTCCACCACCCTAGTTTTTAAATTGCCAAAAGTCTGCCAATTCCAGGCTTTGAGTTTAGCAGCAAGCCTTTTATGCAGAATCCATAAATTCACCCAAGGATTGTTATTGTGATAGCTGGCCCAAATAGAACTAACTTGATTCATAAAGTCTGGGTGGGATGAAAAGACATTTAAGTATCTGAAATTAGTTTTGGTGGGGTTTATAGAGCTGCTGATGGAGATCATAAGGGGTCTGTGGTCTGACCCAGACATGGATAAATGGAAGACAGTTGTATTCAAAAAGTCATTAAGCCAGTGATCATTAGCAAGAGCTCTATCAATTCTTTCCCAAACATTACCTCTTCTCCAAGTGAATCAATGGCCAGAGAAACCCAAATCATAGAGTCTAGCCATACGCATATCATCTAAGAAGAAGTTCATTTTGTTAATATCAGGAGGTCTGCCTCCAACCTTTTCATCAGGGGAAGTCATGCAATTGAAATCTCCACAAACCAGCCATTTTCAAGAGGTATTTAGGCTAAAATTAAGAAGCTCCTTCCAAAGCTCTACTCTCCCAGCAGAAGAACTAGTTGCATAGATAAAAGTTGCATGAGCAAAGTGGCCAGCCATAGAAAGTGATACATGTAAAAACTGAGGGTGGTCTACGAGGATTTGCCAAGTGGCTTCTTTCCTGCAGAGTAACCAAATCTTATTGTTACAATTAGCAGTAAAATGAAACCCAAGAAATTTCTTAACTATCCTTGTGCTTAGAAACCATGGGTTCTTGAAGAGCAATGTACCAAAACTTGTACATCCTATTTAGATGCAATAATCTGCTAAGGGACCTAGGATGTGCCAATCCCCTAACATTCCAGCATAGGAGGTTAATCATTGATCATTTTTCCTCTCCTCCTTGTTCTAAGAAGAGATTCCAAACATTTAGACATGAGTACTACAGAGGTAGCAGCATTTTGCTTTAGCTCATGCATTAACTTCTTTTTCTTTTTGGACTGATGGATCTACCATTCTTCCTCTAGGTCTAAGTTCAAATTTTGAACCTGATTATCCTCCACAACATTATTAATATTTAACAGCAGTGCAGGAAGGTCAGTATGATCCTAATTTAAATGATCAAAAATTAAGTCTTTGGGCAAAACAACTGTTCCCAAATCAGAACACACTGCAGGGGTTTTACAAGTAGAAGAGGGAACCTCAAGAAAGGGGTAAGGAGAGGGGCCAAAGGGATCAGGTTAGTGGAAGGTTCAGAGGAGCCTTCAACAGGAAGGATAACACCAGCAATGGGGATAAATGACTCAGCTTGAGGATCCTTAGATTGGGAAGGGGCAAGAGGGGAGAGGGAGGGGGGCAAAATAGAGGTTCCATCTAGATGAGCTTCAGCTATGAATTCCACCAATGGTGGGCAGTCAACCGTAGGGGTATTTAAAATAGAGTTGACCTCATTTTTTGTTGAGGTTTAGTTTTTTTTCTCTTTAGTAGCCTAGGGTCTAGCCATAAGACTTTTCCTGTTGACTATTCAT
>NW_018251224.1:34139-36268 GCF_001263595.1 Phalaenopsis equestris | reverse complement strand
CCTAACCACCCTAAGGCCACCAAATTAACTCCACCACAGCCATTAGTTGAACTTAGTGACCAGTCCAAACACCATGAAACCACCTAAATCAATCCATGGACTAAAGGTCCCCCAAATTAAGGGATCTTATTTCCAGAAATGCACATGCTTAGGATATCTTTGCCAAATCCAAGCACATTTGCATTAAATTGCTGTGATGGATTCCTTTAGGTTCCCTAAGCTCCTAGCCACCTCCCCCTGGCCGGCTGGCTAGCCTAGTGGCCGGAAAAGCCCAAAATCGAGAGCCACTCCCATGGCACCTCACCCAAATCAAACCTAGATGCCAGCTCATCCAAATCAAACTATGAAGCTCCTCTGCATTCCAACCACTTTCCCTAAGATCCCCTCAGTGCATTCCAACCACTTTCCCTCACCCATTCCCATTGCCGGAGCTCAATTTTGAGCTCGAAACCATGCCAAAAATAAACCCTGCCAGAAACCAGGACAGAACCCAGTACACCTCCACACTCCACCAAACTTTAATTCCTTGTGCCTACACATTCACAAGAGTGAAAGAAGCCAAAGCCCCATCAAATCCCCCTTCCACAGAGCCTCTACCATAGCTCTAGACCAACGCCTGAAAACGAGCTTGGTCGAACTCACACCTAGACTTCACACCAAGACCAGGGACTTAATCCCTAGCCTCCTTGGACCCCAACGAACGTGCCAAACACCTCTGATCGAAGCTTCCCTTCAGGTATAAAAGGTATAAAACTCCTCCTCCTCCCGAGCTTATTTTCATTCTCCATTTACTTAAGCTTGATTTCATGGCATCTTAACCGTACGAATATGTCCGTCTCACTTAGACGAGTCCATAAGATCAAACCCGAAGTGATTTGGTTGAGTCTAGGCCGAGATCTTAAGGTTTTAGTATTGACGGGCACGGGATCATTCTATCAGGGACGATGAAGGGGAGCCGTTCGATCAAGCATGTATCAAATGGACGGGGCAGATCGAGCCGGACAGCGCTGCGGGACATAAACAGCGGGCCGAGTCAGCAGCTACGTGGACGGCGGCATCCAACCAGAGCGCGCCATGCATGCCTTCGGAGCTGCCTATGATCTAGTCAGCACGCGATGTTTAAATAGATAAATAGGGCCTTTTTCTATTTATTTAAATACCCTTAACTTAGAAAATACATAACTTTGTGTAGAAAAATCACAAAAATGAAACAAAAATACCCTCTTGCTCAATGAACAGAGGAGAATAATGTGGAATATTTTTCATGTTCATTTGATGCATAAAACATTTTTTAATTAATTAAACACTATTTTGAATCATTTGATTGTCCATGCATATTGACACATCACCTTGGCTTGAAATTTTGACATATTGTAGCCCCTGTAAGGGGGAATATTCTCTGATTTTTCCAAAGGCAGATGAGGTTCCTATGCAGAGATCAATATTTTTCAAGTTATTTCACATCATTTCCTTAAAATAATCATGGAAATTAGCATATTAGTTATAAAATCCCAAGAAAATTTTGGAAGGTCCACCATGACTAGGGAAATTTTTTGGAAATAATTTCATGGGTCAAGTCATTTAAAACATCCTTAATTTTTTTAAACTCTAAATCACTAAAATAATTAATTTTGAAAAATATAATCATTTAAATGACTTGATTTTTTATCTCTACTGTGATTTATGATCCAGAGAACTCATCATAAAAGTTTCAAAATATTTTGAGTCCATTCAATAACTTAAATTGATTTTTAAAGGTAAATACCACTCCTAACATTTAAATGATTTTTAAAAAATCACAATATAACTCAAAAAATTATGAAACTCAGTTTTTTGAGTTCTCTGTGATCAGGGATATTTTATAAAAATAAAATTATATTTAAAATAAAAACTTGATGTTTAGCCTTTTTTAAACATTTAAATTAATTCAAAATTCGTAAAAATCACAAAATAGTAAAACTCATGGAAATGTTCTAAATTATTTCCTAATTACTTAGGAACAATTAAAATTTTTTTCCTGATTTTCTAAATAAAGATATTGAATTTTAAAGCTTAAAAATAACTTTTAAAAGGCTAAAAATAAGTTTTTCACTAAAATAATTTCAATAAATCAAAGAAAAATATGAAAA
>NW_018251224.1:32620-33808 GCF_001263595.1 Phalaenopsis equestris | reverse complement strand
GCAAATGTGTAATTTTAGAAATTTAGCCTTAATTAACATTTAGGCTTAAGTCAAGGAGGGGAACGGGTAACCTCTGATCTTAATCAATCTATTTGATGCTTAAAACACAAAGGGGTTAATTGGTAGAAATCAATTTCATTTTCTTAATTAAGATTAATAAATTTCTAAATTATTAAAATTTGGAAGTTTATTAAAATTAAATGATCCTAGACTTAGGGGTATAAATTTTGAAGTCAATAATTAATCATATTAATACCCCTATCTTGATTTTCAAATAAAATCCAAATCATGAATCATGATCACTTAAAGCATAACCCTTTTTTTAAATCTAATTAAGACACTCACCTAGGTCTTAAGGGCTTAGTGGTGACTTAGGTTAAATAAAAAAATTGACTAAATGAGGATTAGAGAAATAAACATAGTTATATCATACATCCTTGAAACACCACTAAGCCCAATTAGTTTTAAAAATTTGGTTAAGTGTTCAAATTACACTAACTTGCCTCTTTAAGGGTCTTCACCCACATAATTGTTAAATTGAATGATAAATGATAATTACCCCTTTCTTAGGGATAATTGAGATATCAATGTTCACTGAGCATTAAGAATATTTACAGGATGAACAATTAAGCAATATAATAAGTTTAAATGAACTCGAGGCTTTTCACTAGTTGGTGAGAGGGAGGCATGGACCTGCTTCCCTCTCCTAACTTGTTGGATACCTTAGAGGCCTATTAAACTTAATATTATTCGCTTAATGAAATCATTCTCAATTAAACTTTTAAGGACGCACCAAAATATGACATAGAGTTAGGAGAACCCCTCAGAACTCTATTTTTCCTGCTCTTCATAAATGCCCTCATAAATGCCCTAACATGCATAAACATGCATATTAAGTTTCAGGTTGTGGAACGAGAAGACTCGCCAGGTACACTTTTATAGTTTTCAGCGTTGTCCTTCTTGTACTTACTTACTGTACTTTTATACCTGCAAATTTGCATGTTAAACAATAATGTCACCTTGCATGAAAACGAAAACCATCAGGATAGTCACTAACCATAACTAAAACCAAAATCTAAAATCAACCAAGATAAAATTCACCGCCACAACATTCAAAATATAAAACAACTCAAAATTTAATCACGAACATCACACAAAACTACAACTTCAACTAAATTAAAACATCTC
>NW_018251224.1:19154-32353 GCF_001263595.1 Phalaenopsis equestris | reverse complement strand
AGGAGCTTGGAGCTATCTTGGGGGGCAGCACGGCGATCTTCAACAGCAAAATCTTTCTTCCCCAACTAAACCAATCTTCCTTCCTTAGACTTAAACAACAAAGCCATAGAACTTCGAGGTTGCTTGCTTATGCAACGTAAATCCTCACCTTATCTTTAGGCCTTTGAATAGCCTTGTTATACAATATAAGACCTAACTCATCTTAGGATTCCGAGGTTGACGTTTGTCACGACCTAAACCCTCACATCTTCCAGGATATTTATGTGATCATTTCACATGAATGTAAACCATAACTAATAAAATTGTCAGGATGAAACACTTAACCCAAATATTTCTCCTTAAAACTGAAGCCAAACATTAGGATAGCTCGGGAAGTCACTGGAGTTCTCCTCTGGATCGATGACATCCCCTAATTCTTCTTTAAATAAAATTTTCCAAATTTGAACCAATCTCCTTTCACACCTCTATGTCTGATTTCATTCAAAAGTCCTATCCTTTGAAATTCCTTGAAGATAATATTTTCTGATTTTTATCGAGAGTCTTCTTAAGTTACTTTGGTCATTTAAGATGTAATTAATTATAGGGCTTGCTCTTATAAGAAGCATGACAGAACCGAGCTTAATATAAATCCTATTTAATCCTTTATATTAAATAGGGGAACTTGTCGGCAAATAAAAAGGTTTCGCAGACTAAATGGACGTCATACATTTCTTAGTTTAATTGATCGAGCCTCATCCTCAAGTCTTGTGTTTATCCTTCGCGATAGATACAAGATTTGAGGTACAATGCTCTTTCATTTTAAACTATGAAAAAATTGGGGTCATTTTGATTTCATACTTCAACGTCCTTCCAAAGCGGGCGACGGGATTTTGATTCCAGTGACTGACAGCTTCTTACGGGCAACCCCACAAACAAACCAACCCCCGAAATAACGCCGACAACTTTTGGCGACTCTGCCGGGGACAAGCTATTCTCTCCATACAAATCAAGAAATATCATCTTCACACATCGGTAATATGTCCATGTCCCCCTTGGACCAAATTACCCTTCTTCTGTTAGCATACTTTACCCATTTCTATCTTGGGAAAGTACAACTAACTCCTTGGACTTCAAGACTAGCTGTTCAACCATCTTTGAACAGAGGGGTTCAGAAGACCATTAAGGACTCTTTAAATTTTCATGTGGGGTCAGACCCCGAATAGGTGTGTTGGTGGATTAACTCCACCTGGGCATTCTCTGCCACGGATTGTGTCCCGTGCTGGGTCCTAAACTTTCTCACAACTCCTTTTCACATTAGTTTATCTTCTTCGCAAATTGAATCAAATTGTGTTGAGCTGCGCGCACTTTATAATATTAATCAATTTTACACCCTTAATTTTACACCCTTTTAAATTACCTGTAAACCCTTTTAAATAAAGATGTTAAAATTACCTGTAACCCGCCACCCGCCCGGTCTACAAACTAACCTCTACTTTCAGTGCTTGCACTAAGGATTACGAGGTTTTTGGCCATATAGCTAACCCTAAAACTTTTTGTTTTAAAGCACGCTGCGATGGCTTACCCAACACTGACCTTTTCTAGCAACCTGCCAACGGATCGCCACGCCCGTCACGTCCTCCCGCCATCAAGTTTGGAGCCAGATTTGAAGGCCTCGAGGTCATCCTCGGGAAAGCCCCGTTCGTGGAAATGAAGATCGCTGCCCCGGAAGTTCAAGAGCCGCCTTCAGAACTCAATCTAAACTGCCTTCAAGACTTCCCTGCCTGCAAAAAAAGGCTAAAGCTACAGCCGACATGACACCCGTCAAACCCGCTAGCCCCACTGCTGCTAAGTAAAAAGAAGTCATGATTGTTGAGAATCTGATTGAGGGATTAACTGTCCCGCCACCTGTGTTTGAGATCGGATCAAGTTGGAGGACTGTACCACTGACCCGTACTCAAAGGAGGAACCATAACAGAAGAGTTCGGAGGAGGGCCATCAAAGCCCACAAAGCCCAGACTCTTGAGAACACATCTGATGAGGAGGAGCCTCATCAAGTTGAAGAGGTATTACCAGAAATTACCCATTCATTCGAGGAAGTAGATTCCATCCGCTGAAAGATACTGATGGATATGAGAGTATCTGAAGGATTGCTGCCGCATTGCCATCCCCTCATGGACATGGTGAGAAGGGAAAGAAATTCAGCCCCATCACCCGAATTAGTGCAGTTTTCAGAAGGCTTACTATTAAAGAAGGATGTTCTGTTAGTGAATTTCTTAAACGAGTGGGACATGCAATTTCCCCTCATATGAAGAATGAAATTTTGAAGGATATTAAGTCCACTAGAAAATCTCGTAGGTCGATTGTGGAGTCACATACTCGTGTTCCCGTCTGGCTCCGTTTGGGAAACCGAGTTGATATTACTATAGTCACCACCAGTCATACCCCCACCAGGACCTCAGATCGCCGGCCGATTAAGTCAAGACTGGGTCCGAGAGGTTTACCTGTTATTCATGCAATCATGGAAAGAAAGACAAGACGATTACCTGACACTGTAACCAGTCTACACCACGGGGAGCATACCTTCCCTCGCCATACCGATGTCTCTACTAAGACGTTCTGTCCTGAGGCATCATCATAAAAAAGGAAGGAGGTATGGGTACCCAAGGTCGCTGCACCGATACAGTTCAGTGAGCCTGCAAAACAGGAAGTAAAACCAGTACCTGAAATATCTGACATCGTCGCGACAATAGCCAGCGAGATGGAGGAACAAGTTGAGGATTTCCATCAGGGTCCTCCTGATCTTAAAGAAATTAAAGAATTGATAATTGAAGAAAAAGTTGAGAAACTCAAGATTGAGATTTCTGAGTTAGGTCGAGAACACGGATTTTCCGTCAATAGTGACGATGAGGATTTTGATTACAATGATTACTTGGAGGAAGATTTCATGGATGTCCATGTAATTGAAACCAGAGATGCCACATCTGCACGCGAGGCTCAACCTCACACTGAAGAGAATACCATAGATGAGCTGCGTAGGGCAATTCTCCTCAGGGATGAACAAGTCGTTCTACTGGAGAAAAGAATAGATGAAATGACTGCAGCTATGACCACCATGGCCACCATTCATGGGCAATCACAAACACCACGCTCCGCTTCTCCAGAGATTAACCAGCCAGAAATCATACACATCACAGATGAAAGAAGGGAGGCTACTTCAACAGACAAAGAAGAACAACTAAAGAAGGATTCTCCATCACCTGCCATGCCAGAAAAAGAGTTCAAGCAAATGGTTGAATAAGTGCGGGATGCCTTAGCCCAGTCCAAGGGCGGTGCATCAATTTTAAAGGGTATACCTTATCCGAAGGAATTTGATGCCGTGCCTTTCCCCAAGGGCTTTGTAAACCCAAACTTCAAGATATTCGATGGGACTGGAAATCCCAGATAACACATAGCACATTTTCGAGCCGAGCCAAGTGGCGCAGCACGAGGAATAGCGAAGCTCTACTCTGCTAGCAGTTCATTAGCAGCTTGCCAGGAATTGCTTTCGACTGGTACGCTGACTTGCCCAATGGGTCAGTTAAAACGTTTTCTGAGTTGGAACAGTTATTTGTGAAAAAATTTGCCTGGGTGCAACATCATGTGTCTATTGGAGAACTCATGATGGAGAAGCAGAAGCTTAGTGAAACCTTGACAGACTATCTTTTGAGGTGGAGAAACCTTAGCTTGAAATGTGAACCTCAGCTACAGGAACATCAAGCGACTGAGATTCTACTCAAAAGCATTCATGGGCCAGTAGCTTTCATGCTTAAGGGACTCACTATCAAATCCTTCGAGAAGCTACTTAGTAAAGCCAGCAGTCTCCAAAAAGAAATGAAGCACATGGAGCCACACGAAAAGGCTAAGGTGACCAGAGTATTCAAAAAGAAATCAAGGATAGTTGCAACTGTCGACAAAGGAAAGTAGCCGATAAAGATATATGCAGAAGATCATTGTCAGTCTTCATCGCAGTACCCTCAGAAAGAAAGCAGTCAATCCAACCAACGACCGTCTCAGGAGGGATCACCCCGGACAGCGGGTAAAAGAATATCCCTGTTAGAGCGACAAAAAGTTGTTTATTCCTTCAAAGATGAAGCTGTACCTAAAATATTCAAAAGCTTGATGAAGAAATCAGAATTCAAACTCCTCGATTCGAAGAAACCCGATGAGGTGGATAAGAAGAATGAACCAAATTATTGCCCGTACCACCGATTGCTTGGGCACACTATAGACAAGTGTTTCGTTTTTACAGACTGGCTCGAGAAGAATCTCAGGGAGGAGAATATTACAACCCCGAAAGATTATTTGAGAGAACCATAAAAAGGTTCCATAAACATGGTTTCAGCTGAGTCAATCTCCCCAATTGATCCATATGTCGGAACAGATGGATGGAGTACTACTTGGGATGGACTCAAAAGGGTCCTCGATCAAATGCAGGATTCATCAAAGCAAGCTTCTACAAATACCGAAGAAGGATGGAATGAGGTATGGAGCAGATCATCCAAGAATATACTGAACAAGCTACAGTCTGCATCAAAACAAGCCTCCATTCAGAGTCTGCAGCATACCGAGCATAAGATGAAGATTTCACCAGAAAATCTGTCATCCTCAAGAACAAAGAACAAGACTAAGAAAAAGAAAAGCTTCACTACCAAGATCAATAAAACGGGGGGTAGGATAGGGGCTACCTCTTCTAAATTGGTTGTCTCGGATTCGGGGAAGAAAGTCCTCGAACCCTTGACTTTGTATGATTATCTTTTTGTCCCTCCGGGGTCTTATGAATATAATGGTTGTGATTTCGGCTACATTTTAACTATTTCTGGTAATAACGTGACTGATTATAACCAAGCTAGTTACAATCTCGATCCCCAAAATGATCCTCAAATCGTACTTGAGTCCGATGAACTTGTTGTCAAGTCTAAGGAAGACATCAACGATAGTGCTTACAACAACACTGATAATGAAGATACAACTCTCGAGCGTCATGGTGCACCGCTCGCCATCAACTTAGATCTCACCGACGAAGAGGAAAAGACACCAGAAGATTCAATAATGATATCTCAAAAAGAAGAAATCACAGAAGTCAACTTGAGGAGCGGGAAAGTGTTACCACCAAGAACAGCTCCAGCAGACAAAGGAAAACAGATAATAACTCAAGAAGAGATACCCTCACCTCTGCCAGTGAAATAACCACATATTCAAGACAAAATCGGAGGATCATACAAAGTAGATTACAACGTGCTAGCTCATCTTAGGAAGTTTCCTGCCCGACTAAGCATCTACGATGCTCTGATCTTGTCAAAGGAGATGAGAGAGACTCTGGTTACTGCTTTGCTTGATCCAGAAATTTGCTTAGCTCAGTTGGCTAGCACATCCTCAGATGAAGTTTTCTCATTGAGAGAACAGTCAGAGGTAACCTTTACAGACGAAGACTTGCTGCTCGGTACCGCCGACCACAACCGTCCGCTCTACATCTCCGTTAACATTGGCAAATTTGTCTTATCCAGAGTTTTAGTGGATCCTGGAGCATCTCTTAACTTGATGAGTCCAAGGACATTAGCATATTTGGACTTCGACATTCAGGAGCTCATCTCCGGTAAGATGATGTTAAGAGGATTCAACCAAAAGGGAGAAAGAGCCCTTGGATCAATTTCATTGCTTATGAAGGTTGGAGAACTCGTAACAACCGTTAAATTTCACATCATCGACGCTGAGACGTGTTTTAACGCTCTACTGGGTCGATCGTGGATTCATGAGGATAACATGGTTCCCTCATCCCTACATCAGTGCATTAAATATCAGAAAGATGGTCAAAAAAATTGCATCAAGGGAGACCTATAACCGTTTTCAATGCATGAAGTTGGTATCCATGAAGATGTTGCCTACTACGTGCCTCCAAATAAGGCTGTCTTCTTACTCGTAACAACCGTTAAATTTCACATCATCGACGCTGAGACGTGTTTTAACGCTCTACTGGGTCGATCGTGGATTCATGAGGATAACATGGTTCCCTCATCCCTACATCAGTGCATTAAATATCAGAAAGATGGTCAAAAAAATTGCATCAAGGGAGACCTATAACCGTTTTCAATGCATGAAGTTGGTATCCATGAAGATGTTGCCTACTACGTGCCTCCAAATAAGGCTGTCTTCTTGCGCAAAATTTTGACACAAAAAGATAAAGATTCAGAGGGATCACAAAAAGAAGGCCATACAACTCCGCTTCAACAACCTTCTACCACTCCCCTACATCGAGTTGGAGGTTCTTCTAGTTCACACACCCGAGTTCGAGGCCGAGGACGCGGATGAGGAAAGATTAATTTAATTTTTGATCGGACTAGGCCAACTATCAGCATTGGTGATGAAGACAGTTCTGAAGACAAAATAATGATAACAAAGCAGAAGAAACCTCAGTACGAGATATCCCTAGAAGATACAGAAAGGGATGAATATGAAATAATGTATGATTGGATAAACCACTATGTGGATACTACGACCCTCACTCCGATTCTCCGTCAAAAGGTCGAGAGTTTAGATGTTAAGGAAGTCCGTAGTGTTGGTTCAAGGCCGATCAAATTTTACCGCGCTTCTACCTCTACTGAGCTTGAGAAACATGTAAACTGGGATGTTGATTATAATGAATTAATGGAATTGCCTTTTGGTTACTTCTCGCCTTGTGTTCAAAAGTTAATTCAACAGGGACATTTACCAAAATAAATGCCAAAAGATAAACTCCAACTCTTTAAAAAATTGTGGAATACTAAAAGACGAACTACCAATTCTTAAGAAGGTCTCGGATTTGGTGCAGTTGGACCAGTCGAGGATTCTGAATTTTGCATGGTTGTTACTAAGGGAAGAGGATTGCCTCGATGTGGAGGATGACTCTACTGATCAACCAATAGAAGATGCTCTGTCAGAATTTGAGGAAGAAATTAAATCCACTATCGATGAATTGAAAGAGATTAACCTCGGGACTGAAGAACGACCCCGACCTACATTTATAATTTCTCTACTTAATGACAAAGAGTCTACAGAACTGGTCAAATTATTAGCAGAATTTAAAGATTGCTTTGCATGGACCTAAGATGAAATGCCAGGACTGTCAGTAGAGGTTGCAGTCCATAAACTCCGGGTGGAAAAGAATGTAACCCCAGCAAAACAAGCTCCCAGGAGAATGCGCCTCGAAATAGAACAACAAGTCAACGCTGAGGTAAAGAAATTGATAGATGCCAACTTTGTTAAAGAAGAGCAATACCCCACGTGGTTAGCCAATATTGTACATGCTAAAAAAAATGGACAGATCCGCGTTTGTGTCGATTTCAGGGATTTGAACAAAGCAAGGAACAAAGAAAGCCCAAAAGACGAGTTTCCACTACCTATACTAGAGATGATGGTGGATATCGCTTTGAGGCATGAGATTTTCTCCTTCATGGACGGATCATCGGGGTATAACAAAATCAAAATGGCTCTCGAGGACGCAGCGTTTACAGCTTTCAGAACACCGATTGGAATCTTCTGCTACACAGTGATGCTGTTCGGCCTAAAGAACGCCGGAGCAACATATCAGCATGTAATGACGAAGATTTTTGACGACCTCATTCACAATCAAGTAGAATGCTACGTGGATGATCTGGTCATCAAAAGTAAATGAAAAATAGACCATTTGTGCGGTTTAAGGATTGTGTTTGAACGGTTACGACGATACGACCTTAAGATGAATCCCCTAAAGTACGCTTTTGACGTCACCTCCGGGAAGTTTCTAGGATTCATTGTCCTCATCGGGGAATCTAGATCGACCCGGATAAGATTAAAGCTATATTGGAAATGCCTCCCCCCAAAATCTTGAAGCAGTTACGTTCCTTCCAGGGGAACTTGGCATATCTGAGATGCTTTATTTCTAACCTCTCAGGTATGTGTCAGCCTTTCTCGACAATAATTAAAAAGGACGCTAAATTTATTGGGGAAGAAAAATACCAGCGGGCCTTTGAGGACGTTAAACAATATTTAATGACACCTCCTGTTTTGGCAGCCCCTATCCCAGTGAAACCGTTGATACTTTATACCGCGGCTTTGGATGACTCTCTTGGAGCCCTCTTAGCCCAAGTCAATGAGGAGGGAAAAGAAAATGCTCTCTACTACTTGAGTCGTCGTCTAATACCGACGGAGGTAAGGTATCCACCTATTGAGAAGCATTGTTTAGCACTAATTTTCGCCGCTCAAAAGCTTAGACATTATATGCTTTCTCATAAGATCACCTTAATTTCAAAAGTTAATCCATTGTAATATTTGATGACTCGACCAACACTCTCCGGACGTTTAGCAAGATGGTCAATGATCTTATTGCAATTTGATATAACTTTTGTACCCCTCCTTGCTATCAAGGGATAGATTTTAGCAAATTTTCTCGCTGCACACCCACTGCCAGCTGGGTCCTCTCTCAACGACGAATTACCAGACGAGCAAAAACTGCAGAAGGAATTTTCCAGCGCAGCGCTGGGAAATGTACTTCGACGGTGCTTCATCAGCCAGAAAAAACAAGGGATCAGGCACAGTTATACTAGGCAAGGCAGGGATCGGTTTGATCTTTATTACGCCGGATAAGGGTATGTTGAGGTTTTCGTACCACCTGATGGAGGCATGTACCAACAATGAAGCCGAATATGAAGCTTTAATCACCGGATTGGAATTGGAAATTTTAATGGATATAACGAACGTTGCCATTTATGGTGACTCTCAACTTGTCATCCAGCAAGTCACCGGACAATACGGAATTCTGAAACCAAGATTAGCAGAATACCATCTGTACGCGATGAAGCTCTTGGAGCAGATTCTTGAGGTGACTTTCTACCGGATTCCTCAGGGAGATAATGCTCATGTAGATGCTTTAGGAAAACTTGCTAAGGAAATGACGTGTCCCCCGGAGGATTCCATCGAAGTCATGGTGCAAGGAAGACGAGTCTTGTCTCGAAACGACTTCAAAACTCTACATAAGCTTGTAAAAGAAGAAATCGTAAATGCAGTAGCAGGCATTAACAAAGATTGGCAAAAGCCATTAATAGAATATTTGCATACTGGAAAGCTGCCAAAAGACAAGTCTGAGGCACACCACATCACAAGAAGGGCCATGTCTTACGCTGTGGTGGGAAATGTTCTGTAGAGAAGATCATTCGACCAAATGTGGCTACGGTGTTTGAGCAGAGCCGGGGCGCAGAATATTGTCAAAGAAGTACATGCCGGATTGTGTGGCGCTCACCAGTCGGGACCAAAAATGAAAATAAAGATTAAAAAACTCGGATATTATTGGCCAGTGATGATGTCCGATTGCATGGACACAGCTAGAAAATGTCACCAATGCCAAGTGCATGGGTTGGTCTTACACCAGCCTCCGAATGTGCTACACCCAACCTCGTGGCCATTCAAGTGTTGGGGCACAGACATAATAGGTCCGATAGACCCTCCATCTTTTAAGAGACATTGATTCATACTTGCTGCTACAGATCACTTCTCCAAATGGGCAGAGGCAGTACCGTTACGTGAGGTTACGACATAGCACGTCCTTCAATTTTTCAAAAGCCAAATCGTCTACCATTTTGGACTACCTCAAAGAATAATCTCTGATAATGAGACAAATTTCAAAAGTATGAAGATCAACAATTTCGTCAAAAGACACAAAAGACATGGGATAGATTATACAATTTATTATCCTAGAGCAAATGGATTGGTTGAAGCCTTCAACACCCAGAGCAAATGGTCTGGCTGAAGCTTTCAATTTAACACTGGTACAGATTTTAAAGAAAACACTGGATGAAAATAAAAGGAATTGGCATAACAAGCTGTTAGAAGCTCTATGGGCCTACCGGACGACTTTCAGGACTCCCACTCAGTGTACACCTTATATGCTCATGTACGGGACCGAGGTCGTATTACCATTAGAGATCCAAACACCATCCCTCAGAGTCGCCGTTGCCAACCAACTTACAACGGAAGAAAGCGCAAAACTCAGGCTTGAGGAACTGGAGAGCCTCGAGGGAAAACGATTGGAAGCACAACAACTACCAGGCAAAGATAGTACAAGCCCATGACAAATTGGTCCGCCCAAGGACATTCAACATTGGTGACCTCGTACTCGAGCTCAAAAGACCTATTCTTGCTCGCCGCAAAATAGGTGGCAAATTTGAGCCAACTTGGGAGGGACCATCTGTTGTTAAGAAGGTTTATACAGGAGGAGCCTACCAGTTAGTGGACTTCCGGGGTGAAAGACCCATGTTACCAATAAATGGACGTTACCCGAAAACCTATTACGCAGCCTGATGTCTCCTGCCTCTGCTTGCTTCCGCTTGCTTTGAAACTTTGAAACCTCGATTGTTTTAGGATTATCTATATGGCAATATGTCTATGATCGGGTCCAAATTTTGTAATTAATCTCATATATAATGAAAATTTTGAGAAAAAATTTGAACTTTACACGTTCTCTTTTCTACTTTTGGATTTAAAAATGCCATTAAATTAAAACAAAACTCACACATAAAATGAGTAATCCTTTTCACCAAAATAAACTAAAAATACTCTGTTTTGTTCTTGTTCATGCCAAACTTCAGCCCCCTGACGCTTCTTTCTGTCGTCTGCAGAAAAATCTCAGGATAGAGGTTGATCTTTGCCTTCGAGGACGACTGGAACCTTGCACTGAATGAAGAGATGGCGCCACAAGGAGGTGTCATAGATTTCGACATGGATTTCAACCAGATTGATATGAACTATGATGGTCCTCTAATGGGCATAGTCAGCAATGAAGAAAATAAGGTACTACCCTCACTGTTGAGGGTGACCACTCAGGACAACGCGTCACGTAAGGGTAAAAACATGATATAAGAACAAGATCCGATGGAGGGACCTAGCCGACTGCTCTCCATGCTAGCTACTCCAACGAGGGGCTTAATAGCTGCCCACAGTGAACAACTACCAAATACTCCACTCCGCAGAACACAACGCAGAACTGCAAGCCGAAAGAAACAAAGAGCCTTTCTACGACTGGAGCGCAAGCGCCAAAGAAATGTAAGCGATTTTCTTACCCCCATTCCTGAGGGACATATCTACGATCAAGAGCTGAGAGAGACTTCTGCTAGCTTGCCTACTACAGACGAAGAATCAGGATTTCTGACAGGATCAGATGTATAACCGGTCCTAGATATCTTGTGCAGAGGTTGCCCAATATGCAACGTCGAGATACCAGCCAGGACATCAGTTAAGGGCGCATTTGTAGAATGCCCGGACTGCAATGTTCTACATCTACAGAATTTTAGTACCTTAGAAGAATATACTGCAAACACCAACGAGTCTCAGACTCCGGTTTTGTGCCAAATGAACCGTATGTCCCACTGGGGACGGACCAACGTGCACCGCGGAGCCCAGGATCGTACATCCCGCTTGAGGCGGAATCTCATATTCCGGATCGGCCAGCACCAGTTTGGATTCCCGCCGAGGCCCGGAGGAAGGAACATCCTAGACAACTACCAGCTCCCGGTATGGTGGAATATTACAAAATAAGCAAGGTAAACAAAAGAGAATTTGAATTCTACGAAGAGGTTCAAGGAAAGTTTTTCAATATATTGGAAGGCCTGGAGTTATATACCAGAGTTTTCTCTGAAACTAATGAAAGAAGCATCCTGGATTGCATCTTCAATTTGAGAGATAGAGGTCGAGCAGGCCTTCTCATGGAAAGAACGTACTCCGAGGAGAAGAAGTGGATGCTAGGAAAGGGAAGAATCACCATCTAGTGCGGATGTTGCTACAATTTTACAAACGACAGACAGGGGAATCTGCCTAGGATTCTCAGATATGACCAGGTGGATCCATTACCAGATAAAGTGGATGATAAAGAGAATGGTCAAGTGGAATATCTTACCTGCCACTTGCATTCCTAACAGTTGCATCATCAACATTTACGAAGAAGGTGACTGCATTCCTCCGCACAATGACCATCATGACTTTGTGAGGCCTTTCTGCATGGTCTCATTCCTGAGTAAGAAGAATATTATATTTGGAAAAGAAATCGACGTAATCGACCCTGGTGAATTCAAAGGAGCTGTGGAAATTCCTCTCCCAGTTGGTTCAGTACTTGTTCTCAAGGGCAACGGTGCAGACGTGGCCAAACACTGCATACCAGGAGTACGACACCGTAGGGTGTCCATGACATTCCGCAGGATGGATGACAGTAAGATACCATATGGATTCCAGCAAGACCGGGAGTTGGAGGAATTGTTTCCTTACGAGCTATCAGAAGGTTGTACCTCTGAATACATGCAAAGGGAACTCTTATCCTGGAGCATGACTCAAAAGGTCTGCTTGATCAAGAACTCAATATACCAAGCACAGAGGACTTACTTGCTTTCTCTTAACAAGCATTACACATATCTGATGTAATCAGTCTATGATTTACTCATATCTTGAGATGACTCTCAATGCATTTCAATATGTATTACATGATGTACTCTCTTTGAGGCATTGGCTTACATTTGATCTGTAGTATCTTTATTGAAGTAGATTAATGGAAATTTCTCTAAAGTTGTGCCTTCTTGTCAATTGCCTTTATGTACGATGGATGAAAGCTGTGAAACATGCAATGGTTCAGAGTTCCAATGAACAAAGAACAAAACAACAAATCTTCAACAATAAATAAAACACAAATAAAAGATAATTGTAATAAATAAATAATAAAATTTCTTTTGAAAATAAACAAATTGAAATTAAATATTTAAAACAAATTTTGAGAAAGTAAATTGTCATAAACAAAAAAACAAGAAAATAAAACAAATAAGAAAATAAAACAAACTTGTTGAGTGGATCCTTCCATTTTCAGAATTTCCTACTCTTTGTGCGCGCGACACAACCATCGTTATCTACACTAATTATCTACACATCCTCGTAGAATTCACATTCTGCACAAAACTCCTTGGAGCTCTACAAATCTTCTTCAAAATCAACCTTCCACATAACACACTACCGCAAATTCAACATCAGAAGCTCTTTGTAAATTTCAAATCACATCTTCAAATCAGTACCTAAATCCTGTTTCTCATATCTTTGAATTGATACTTACATTTCAATTCTTTTATCTTTGAATTGAGACTTACGTTTCAATTCTTTTATCTTTGAATTGATACTTACATTTCAATTCTCATTTCTTT
>NW_018251224.1:16072-19077 GCF_001263595.1 Phalaenopsis equestris | reverse complement strand
TTGAGAATTGACCTACATTTCAATTCTCATTTTCACTCATTTTCGGATCAGTCCTAAATTTCTTATTCATTACATTTGAGGTCGGACCGTACATTCCGACATTTTCTTTTGAGAATTGACCTACATTTCAATTCTCATTTCCCGATCAGTACTAAATTTTGATTCTTCACATTTGAGGTCAGACATTACATTCTGACATTTTCTTTTGAGAATTGACCTACATTTCAATTCTCATTTCCGAATCAGTCATAAATTTCTGGTTCTTCACATTTGAGGTCGGACCTTACATTCCGACACTTTCTTTTAAGAATTGACGTACATTCTTCTAAATCTGTCCCACGTTTCTGATTCTTCACATTTGAGGTCGGACCTTACATTCCGACATTTTCTTTTGAGAATTGACCTACATTTCAATTCTCATTTTCGGATCAGTCCTAAATTCTGATTCTTCACATTTGAGGTCGTACCTTACATTCCGACATTTTCTTTTAAGAATTGACCTACATTTCAATTCTCATTTCCGAATCAGTCATAACTTTCTGGTTCATCACATTCGAGGTCGGACTTTACATTCAGACACTTTCTTTTGAGAATTGACTTACATTTCAATTCTCATTTATAAGTCAGTCCCACATTTCTGATTCATTACATTTGAGGTACATTTGAGGTCGGTCCTTACACAATTCTCATATCTTTGAATTGACCTACATTTCAATTCTCATTTCCGAATCAATCCTAAATTTCTGATTCATTACATTCGAGGTCGTTCCTTACACTCCGACTCTCTTTCTCTCTCTCAAGATTGATACCCAAATTTTAAGTCCCACCTCAGGGTCAGCACTTACATAATGATTCCCGTCCTTTATAAATACCTGAAATTTCATAACTCAAAATCCACTCTCCGATCCCCAACGAGAGTCTCTACCCCTTGATTTCAACCCGACTATCACCTGCTAATTCCCCGGCAGAAACAAATCACACACACAACTCTACACTTTGTTTGAGGTTTAGTTTTTTTTCTCTTTAGTAGCCTAGGGTCTAGCCATAGGACTTTTTCGGTTGACTATTCTTAGAAAACTAGACTTGGAACCCTCACAATTAGAAATTCTACCCTCTTCTTTACTTAACTTGGAGTTGCACATATTTCTCCCAACCTCTATGTACTTAGTAGGTGGGGTCACTGTGTGGGAAACTCAGGATGAGTCACCTTTAGGATTCCTAGACCTTAGGGTTGACCTTGGGTGTTGGTCTGGAGCTAAGGCACTCACTACACTCATCTGCACTCACAATCACTCACAACCCTGAGCTCAAATTTTTAACCTAGATCCCTTGATCTTTTGGGATACTCATGTAGATGGTCCCCTAAATCTACTAGCCCTAGGGCTGTGGTTTAGCTAAGACCACTATGTAGAGGACCCAAAATGGGTTTTCCTTTGGTCCATGGCTTATTGGTGATGATTGACACCCCGAACTACCAAAACACCCCTCCATAGCTCAAATTCCCAAAAATTCCAAAAATTCCCAGAAAATCTCAATAAACCCCAAATATTCCCAATTTTATTTCTTTGAACTACCATATGACCCAATTTGGCCAATTTGACCATCTTCGACCAAAACCCCCAAATTGCTCTTTAAAGATCCAAATTTCCCCAAATCCAACTCAAATGTCCACCAATTTGATCTCAATTAACCTCAATTCCAATACCAAACCCAAACTCACTTTTGATGTGACCAAACTAAACCAAATCCAAGCACAATTGGTCCATGATTTGAGCCTAATTTTGATTTGGGTCAAAACCCCAATTTTGACCATATGACTTGATCTCACCAAATTGAACCCATAGCCTAGTCCATTGGCCTCAATTAATGTTGAAAAATCTTTATAACATTCTTATAAATAAAACTCAACCATCATTTGACATTGGTGAAGCCTCAAATCCATTTGATTTTGGCATAAATCAAAAATTCCCAAATTTAGCCCCAAATTGGCTGTCCCTAAATTTCACCCAATTGATTGCCTTAACCTCCAAATTGGCATCCAATTCAAGTTGAAAACTCTTCATGAGGTCCCTATTGACCATTTACAATAATCAATTTGGACTTAGCCCAAGGCTAACCCAAGCTAGACCCAAGCCTAGCCCAACATGCCCAAATTGATTAAAGTTCAAAATTCCCTCAAATTGACCCTCCAATTGAGCTCAAAACCACTTTCATCCTTCACCAAAGTTGTTCCTTGTAACCATATACATCAAATGCAATAATAGATTGAGCCAATTGGGTGGCTAACCTAGCCCAAACCCAAGTTCTGATCATTTCCTCCCACTTGGACCCATACACTAAATGTGACCTAGCCACCCTAAGGCCACCAAATTAACTCCACCATAGCCATTAGTTGGACTTAGTGAGTTGGACTTAGTGATGGACTGAGTGATCAGTCCAAACGCCATGAAATCACCTAAATCAAGCCATGGACCAAAAATCCCATTAATTAACGGATCTTATTTCCAAATATGCACATGCTTAAGATATCTTTGCCAAATCCAAGCACATTTGCATTAAATTGTTGTGATGGATTCCTCTGGGTTCCCTGAGTTCCTAGCCACCTCCCCCTGGCGGGCTGGCTAGCCTAGTGGCCGGAAAAGCCCAAAACTGAGATCCACTCCCATGGCACCTCACCCAAATCAAACCTAGAGGCCAGCTCATCCAAATCAAACTATGGATCTCCTTTGCCCTCCACCTGAGCACCACATCACACTTCTTGATTGGCCACAACAGCCACCATAACCTCATTTTTATAAAAGGCCACCTCCATGGCCGTTAAACAAGGTGCTGAAATTTCCTTAGAGAGGTCTCTCCAACCTTCACACAAAGCTTCCCTAACATCCCCTCAGTGCATTCCAACCACTTTCCCTCACCCATTCCCATTGTCGAAGCCCAATTTTGAGCTCGAAACCTTGCCGGAAACAAGGACAGAACCCAATACACCTCCACACTCCACCAAACTT
>NW_018251224.1:15291-15844 GCF_001263595.1 Phalaenopsis equestris | reverse complement strand
GTGCCAAGCACCTCTGATCGAAGCCTCCCTTCTCAAAGCAAAGGTATAAAACTTCTCTTTCTCCCGGGCTTATTTTGATTCTCCGTTTACTTAAGCTTGATTTCATGGCATCTTAACTATATGAATATGTTCGCCTCACTTAGACGAGTCCATGGGATCAAACACGAAGTGATTTGGTTGAGTCTAGGCCGAGATCTTAAGGTTTTAGTGTGGACGGGCACGGGATCATTCTATCGGGGACGATGACGGGGAGCCGTTTGATCAAGCGTGTATCAAATGGACGGGGCAGATCGAGCCAGACAGCGCTGCGGGATATAAACAGCGGGCCAAGTCAGCAGCTACGGGGACGGCGGCGTCCAACCATAGCGCACCACGCATGCCTTCGGAGCTGCCTAGGATCTAGTCAGCACGCGCTGTTTAAATAAATAAATATGGCCTTTTTCTATTTATTTAAATACCCTTAACTTAGAAAATACATAACTTTGTGTAGAAAAATCACAAAAATAAAATAAAAATACCCTCTTGCTCAGTGAACAGAGAAAAATAATGTGGA
>NW_018251224.1:12882-15168 GCF_001263595.1 Phalaenopsis equestris | reverse complement strand
CAGTGAACAGAGGAGAATAATGTGGAATATTTTTCAAGTTCATTTGATGCATAAAATATTTTTAATTAATTAAACATTATTTTGAATCATTTGATTGTCCATGCATACTGACACATCACCTTGGCTTGAAATTTTGACATATTGGAGCCTCTGTAAGGGGAAACATTCTTGGATTTTTCTAAAGTCAGATGAGGTTCCTATATAGAGATCTATATTTTTCAAGTTATTTCACATCATTTCCTTAAAATAATCATGGAAATTAGCATATTAGTTATAAAATCCCAAGAAAATTTTGGAAGGTCCACCATGACTAGAAAAATTTTTGGAAATAATTTCATGGGTCAAGTCATTTAAAACATCCTTAAATTTTTCAAAATCAGGGATATTTTATAAAAATAAAATTATATTTAAAATAAAAACTTGATTTTTAGCCTATTTTAAATATTTAAAATAATTAAAAATTCATAAAAATCACAAAAATAATAAAACTCATGAAAATGTTCTAAATTGCTTCCTAATTACTTAGCAACAATTAGAATTTTTTTTCTGGTTTTCTAAATAAAGATATTGAATTAAAGCTTAAAAATAATTTTTAAAGGCTAAAAAATGAGTTTACACTAAAATAATTCCAATAAATCAAAGAAAAATCAAAAAAATATAAAATTTTCTCCTCTGATTTCTTTGACCTTAGGGAGATTTTTCAAAAATATAAAACTTAGTTTTCACCACTTAAAAAATTTTTATTAATTAAATAGCCCAGAATTTAAAATAATTCTAATAAATCACAAAAAATTCAAAAAATTATGAAATTTTATCTAAAGGCTTCTCTAGTCTAGTTATACCTCCAGTAAAAATTTCAAGGGAATATAATTTACCTTGGTCAAGTTAGGAATTTTCTTTGAGAAATCCTTTTTTTGCATTAAATAATTATATAAATTAAATTAAATTTTGAAAAATCACATTTCCTTCTCTGATGTCTCAACTGCCCATGAATGAGGTGGGATAAAAATTTCAAAGGCATTTGAATTTAATTTGACAAATTATGAAGTGTTAAAGCCTTAGGGGCAAATGTGTAATTTTAGAAATTTAGCCTTAATTAACATTTAGGAATGGGTAACCTCTAATATTAATCAATTCACTTGATGTTTGAAACATAAAGGGGTTAATTGGTAGAAACCAATTGCACTTTCTTAATTAAGATTAATAAATTTCTAATTTATTAAAATTTGGAAGTTTATTAAAATTAAATGATCCTAGAATTAGGGGTATAAATTTTGAAGTCAATAATTAATCAATTTAATACACCTATCTTGATTTTCAAATAAAATCCAAATCATGAAACATGATCACTTAAAGCTTAACCCTTTTTTTAAATGTAATTAAGACACTCACCTAGGTCTTAAGGGCTTAGTGGTGCTTAGGTTAAATAAAAAAATTGACTAAATGAGGATTAGAGAAATAAACATAATTATATCAAACATCCTCGAAACACCACTAAGCCCAATTAGGTTTAAATATTTGGCTAAGTGTTCAAATTACACTAACTTGCCCCTTTAAGGGTCTTCACCCACATAATTCTTAAATTGAATGATAAATGATAATTACCCCTCTCTTAGGGATAATTGAGACATCAATATTCACTAAGCATTAAGGATATTTACAGGATGAACAACTAAGCAATATAATAAGTTTAAATGGACTCGAGGCTTTTCACTAGTTGGTGAGAGGGAGGCATGGACCTACTTCCCTCTCCTAACTTGTTGTATACCTCAGAGGTCTATTAAACTTAATATTATTTGCTTAATGAAATCATTCTCAATTAAACTTTTAAGGACTCACCAAAATATGACATATAAGCAATATAATAAGTTTAAATGGACTCGAGGCTTTTCACTAGTTGGTGAGAGGGAGGCATGGACCTGCTTCCCTCTCCTAACTTGTTGGATACCTCAGAGGCCTATTAAACTTAAAATTATTCACTTAATAAAATCATTCTCAATTAAACTTTTAAGGACTCACCAAAATATGACATAGAGTTAGGAAAACCCCTCAGAACTCTTTTTTTCCTGCTCTTCATAAATGCCCTAACGTGCATTTTAAGTTTTAGGTGGTGGAACGAGAAGACTCGCTAGGTACACTTTTACAGTTTTCAGCGTTGTCCTTCTTGTACTTTCGTACTGTACTTTTATACCTGCAAATTTGCATGTTAAACAACAATGTCACCCTGCATGAAAACTAAAACCATCAGGATAGCCATATACCCAAAACCAAAACTAAAATCAACCA
>NW_018251224.1:3802-12772 GCF_001263595.1 Phalaenopsis equestris | reverse complement strand
TCTATTAGATGATCGGGAATCCCTCGGAGGAGGTAACCTACGGTTGCTAACGAGGCTTCCCATGATTTAAATGAAATTATGGAACTCATTAAGTTGGGTTTAGTAAGTTCATTTGGACTAAGTGAATCCAATTGAAAATAGTGATGCCGAAACGAGGGAACCGTAGGATCCTAACCGGTGTTGGTCTAATTAACTTTAATATGCCCTATAAAAAAATTTTTAATGAACTTCAACCATAGGGCCACCTGATTTGACATTATAACTTGACACACTAGATAACTCAAACTCGTTGCGGCAAGGAGCTTGGAGCTAGCTTGGTGCGCAGCATGACCATCTTCAACAACAAAATCTGTCTTCCCCAGCTAAACCAATTTTCCTTCCTTAGACTTAAAACAACAAAGCCAAAGGAATTCGAGGTTTCTTTCTTATGCAACGTTAATCCTCCCATCATCTTTAGGCCTTTGTATGGCTCTGCTATACAATATAAGCCCTAACTCATCTTAGGATTCCGAGGTTGTCGTTTATCATGACCTAAGCCCTCACATCTTCCAGGCTATTTTTGTGAAACCTTGACATCCCCTAGTTCTTCTTCCTTTAGATTCTGCAATAAAATGTTCCAAATTTGAACCAATCCCCTTTCACACCTCTACATCTGATTTTGTTGAAGAGTCCTACCCTTTGAAATTCTTTGAAGATAATATTTCTTGATTTTTATCGAGAGTCTTCTTAGGTGGCTTTGGTCATTTAGATGTAATTAACTATAAAGGCTTGCCCTTATAGGAAGCATGTCTGAACCTAGCTTAATATAAACCCTATTTAATCCTTTATATTAAATAGGGGAACTTGTCGGCAAAATACAAAGGTTTCGCAGACCAAACGGATGTCATACTTTCCTTAGTTTATTTTGATCGAGCCTCATCCTCAATTCTTGTGTTTATCCTGCGGGATAGATATAAGATTTGAGGTACAGTGCTCTTTCATTTTAAACTATGAAAAATATGAGGTCAGTTTGATTTCATACTTCAACGTCCTTCCGAAGCGGGCGACGGGATTTCGATTCCAGCGACCGACAGCTTCTTACGGGCAACCCCACAAACAAACCAACCCCCGAAATAATGCCGACAAATAGATATAGAATTATTCTCAGGGTTTTGGGTCAAGTTTCTAGTGGGAGAAGGTGAATCAATCCGTGGAGAAGTAAGAAGTTGTATAGAGAAATCTGAATGTTCAGAGGTTGAAGTCTTTTTCTTGGGATGTAGTCTGAAACATCATGTAGTCTGAAAGGGATGTAGTCTGAAACATCTGTTGTCAGTGTGTCCAAACATCTTGCAATTATGACAATAATATGGCCTTTGCTCCATTACAATTATCTGCTAATAGCAATTGTTAGCAATGTCCAACCAAATTTCATCAATTTTAGGTTGAGTGATATCCTTTTCCACTAGGATTCTAGCCACAGAAGGTCTGGACTGGTTAAATGTTGGAGCATCCAGCTTCATGGGTCTTCCAAGGGCTGAGCCAATGGTAAAAAGAACTTGGTGGTTGAAAAAATGTAGCTTCAATCCAACTAGCTTAAACCATATGGGAATTATTGAGGGTTCCTTTGAAGGATCAAAATCAATAGTCCATTTCAGCAGTTTCATAGAGATGCCATCCAAAAAGAGAACTTGTTTAGGAAAAAGCCTTGCATAATCCTCTTCCTTTGCTAAATGAATCATTATTTGCCTTCCATTCATCAGTCCAACTTTCCAAGCACCAACTAGCTTTAAATAATCAAAATACTTCCTTATTTCATCCATTTTTGGATGGCTGAACAGAAATTTACCCACCAGGGTAAATTTACGAACAGAAATTTACCCACCAGGGTGAATTTACGAGCCTCAGCCAAAGTGCAAATTTCCTGATCAGAGAACACAGTAGCCACCTTGCCTCCTTTTCTGCATAAAGATTTTACAAAGGGGCAATCTTCTTTACCCAATGCAGCATCATCATAAGCCTGAGGAATCACAAGATTCTCAACATTTTGCAATGTTTCAAAACCCTTCCCCACCACATCAGCAAAAGTGGCTTTAGACCATTAGATGTTAGTTTCTAAATCAATGGGAATAGGGAAGGCCATTAAGAAAAGCAACAACAAACACAGGGGGACAACCAAAGAAAACTACTAGCAATAGAACATTAACTGAGGGGCTCAGAAGGAGAAAACAACAAATAAGAGACCTTCAAACCAGTGAAACACCTCTAGGGAACTGAACAAAGATGGGGAAAAATAAAAACACAGTCAGGGAAGATCAGGGAGAAGCAAAACATCACCATTGAGATAAAAACCCTAGCAGAGCTAGGGGAGAAGCAGTCACCATGAAGATATATATACATATATATATATATAGGAGGGGAGGGGAATCAAAGGAAGTAATTGCTGGTAGCGGCTGACCTAGCTGTGCTCTGCTAAGATTTTGGTTGTGATGGAGCTGCTTGGAGGTGTTGTGTAGGTGGGTGAAGGAACTAGTTTTCTCTTCAAGGAGTCTCTGTGGGTTATGGAGTCTGTTTGGTTGTGCCTGGACAAACTTATTTTGATCTTTCATCACATTTCCATTGCTTTGTTGAAGAATTCATCCATTTTTTGCTTCATCAGAGTGAAGCTTGTTACTGTTACATTGACTAGCTGAAGTAGCTAAATTTTCTTGCCTCTGCAGCTTAGGGTTTGACTCTGGCCGGGAGTTGTTTGCTTCATCTGTTAGCTGACTTTCTAAGTTTCCTACTTTTCTTGATCTCTAGGGTTTAGTGGTTGGTGTTTTTGGAGCAAGCCACTTCTCATGGTTTTTATTGCTGTTAGTGTCTTAGTGTTGCACCATGGGGGTGCTGTTGGTGGTTATTCATGACCACCCCTATTGATTTGGAGACAAATTTGCAATGGAAAAAAGCCACTTATGTTGGAATTGTGGGAATCACCTCTTCTCCCTTGGTGGATCCTGATCTCCTAGTGTTCCCTCAAGAATTTCATAGCACTGCTGCAGGGAGGGGTTCAACATCTTGCATACATCCTGTAGGATCTAAAGATGGTGAACGAGCTGCTATTTTCTCTGATCAGGATATTGTTGAACTGAACTTGGATGTTCAGTTCACACTCATTGGCAAATTTAGTAGGGGGCACCCAAAGATGGAACTTGTAAGGAAATACTTTGACTCTTTGAAAATCTCTGATTGGAAACTAGACAAGTTAGATGGCAGGCATCTCTATATCCAGTTGACGAAGGAAGAGGATTTTGCAAGAATTTTTGCCAAACAATCAGTCATCATTGCTGGAACAAAAATGAAGATTTTAAAATGGTCTCCTGAGTATGAACCCTCACAGGAACCCCCCACTTTGCCAATTTGGTTTAAGTTACCAAAATTGTCATTGCATCTATTTAAACTGAATGCTTTATTTAATATTGGTTGTACCTTGGGTACACATTTGAAGGTGGATGCTGCCACTTATTATAAAGCAAGGCCAACCATTGAAAGGATTCTGGTGGAGAGGGATTTCATCCTTCATGAAGTAAAGAGGATATGGATAGGAGACCCTTCAAAGGGGTTTTGGCAGGTTGAAGTCGTGGTGCAAAGACCCTATTATTTCCAACATTGCAAAATGTTTGGTCACACTAGGGAAAAATGCTACAGGCTAAAATCTCCTTCTAGAAGGCTAATTCAAAAACCTCAACAAGAGTTGGTAGATGAAAACAACAATCTCTTGAATGTTAGAAACAAAGAAGTCCACCAGAAGATCTTCATTGTGGCAGGGTCAGAAGAGACTATCAGTTCAATAGCTGGTGAGAACTCTGTGAAGGAAAAGCCTCTGGTGACTCCTTCAGCTGAAGAGAGGGTGACAGTTGGTGAGGATTTTGAGCCAGGTGGAAGTGGCCAACTACCTTTGCAAGCTCCCTTGGAGGACTTAACTCAGTCTCCCAAAAACATAAAGAATCCTGTGGAAGAATTAGTGGTGGTTTCCCCTACTCAAGCTTTGGTAGAAGAAATGAACAAAGAACTGGAATCAGATTGGCAATTTCAAAAAACTAAAAAGAAAAGGAATTCAAAAATAGAAGAACATAAACTAGAGAAGGAAAAGGAGTTACAAAAAATGGAAAATTCAAGCAACCAAAGAAAAGGAACTTTCAACAAAACCTAGGGGGAGGACTAGATCCAAATCTCAACCTTACTTTTCCCCCCCATCCCCATGATCAATTTGCTTTGTTAGAATATAAGGTGGATTGCACACCCGTTATCCTTAAAAAGTCTCAAATACCTAAACAAAAAATATAAAATTTGGTGCATAACCATTTTGGAACCTATGGTTCACCTAAACACTTTGACAATTGCTAAAGTTTTCCCTGGATTCAATTTGTTCACTAATATCAACAACAAAATTTGGGTTTTCTGAAGGAAAGAAATAAAGTGTTCCATTTTACTGAACCACACTCAAGTCTTGCATATGAACCTTAACACTGTTAACATGGAGGTTTTTGCTTCCTTTCTGTATGCATGTAGCTCCAAATCTGCAAGAACTAAACTGTGGGAGACCCTGCAGTACATCCAAGGCTCTATGGATAAAGCTTGGATTGTGGGAGGAGATCTCAACTGCATTTCCTCTCCTGCTGCTGAAAGGAAGTGGGGCAGAACTTCTAATCCTACAACTATATCGACATTTAATGACAATATTAAAAAAAATTAGGTTATTTGACCTTGGTTTTAGTGCTCCTACTTTCACTTGGAGGAGGAAAATTATGTGGGAAAGGTTATAATTTTTGCTAACGACAATTGGTTTCAAAATTTTTTGTAGACTTCTATCACACATCTTAGCCTAGCTAGTTCATATCATAGGCCTTTGTTGATCTCTATTGGCCCTAAGATTACTTGAGGTTACTTGCAAGAAAAGTGCTTTTAGATACTTGAATGTTTGGTCTCATCATATGAACTTCTTGTAGATTATTAAAGACAATTAGAAGAATGATTCTCACCCTGACCCCTTCATCAATTTGTGGCAAAAGCGAAAGAAGGTGGGCAAAGCTCTCAAGCAGGGGAGTTGGAATACCTTTAGTGATCTTCTAAAGGTTGTGGAAAAGGCAGAAAAGGAGGTGCTTGAACTGGAGGAGGAGCACAACAAAGGGAAGACTGATGAAGCTACTCTTGTAGTTGCAAATGAGAAACTTTTAATAGCTGTGAAATAGCAAGAACAATTCCTCAAACAAAAGGCTGCTAAAATAAAATTTACTGAAGGGGATAGAAATACTAAATTCTATCATACATGCATTAAATATCAGAGAAAGTGCAACGCTATTCATTGCATCAAGGATCAGAATCAAGGATGATCAGAATGGAACTTGGCTCAGACAAGAGGAGGAGATTGTTGAAAGAGCTGTGCAGTACTGCTAAAATCTCATGAATGGAAACAACATTGATAGAGAGCACGTAGACAACACTTTATTTACTGACAGTAATCAGTACACTGCTAGAATTAACTTGACGTCAATACCTGAGGACGATGAGATTCAAAGAGCTTTAAATTCAATTGACAGTTCTAAATCTACTGGCCCTGATGGGTTTACAATAGATTTCTATAAAAAATCCTGGGGTGTCATCAAGGTGGAGTTTATTCAAACTATCCAACACTTCTTCAAAGTTCACTCTTCACCTAATTATTTCAGTGCCTCCTCCATTGTTTTCATCCCGAAGACTTCTATCAAAGATAGCTGGAGCCAGTACAGAACTCTGAGCCTTACTAATGTCATAAGCAAAATACTAGTGATAAGACTCCGCCAGCACTACCTCAGTTAATCAACACTAAGCAAGTAGCTTTTGTGAAAGGCAGAAACATAGGGGACAACATACTTCTTGCACAGGAACTTTTACACGACTTAGAGAAACCTTGCAGAGGGGGAAATGCAATTTACAAGCTTGACTTGAAGAAGGCTTATGATATGGTGAACTGGGACTTCATTATAAAAATTCTTATAGGCTAGGGGCTTTTCCAGAGAGTTCTATCAGATCATTAAAAGATGGCTGGAGGCTAATGCTAATTTTGTTTTCATCAATGGAAAAGCACATGGATTCTTTAAAGCTACTAGAGGGCTCAAACAAGGGGACCCTCTATCCCCCACTATTTTCATTCTCGCCTTGGATTACTTATCCAGACTTATTGTATGCCAGGAAAAAAGAAAAGCTTTAATGCTTATCACAATAGAGCTAAGATGGATATTAGCCATTTTATCTATGTTGATGATATTCTTATTTTTACTAGGGCCACTAAGCCAGCTACCAAGTACCTCCATGAGTGCTTGCAAAAATTCCAACAGGTATCAGGGTTGAAAGTCAATAAGGAAAAATGTCAGATCCTGGTTAGCAAGAGAGTCTCATTATCACTCAAACAGTGGATGCTAGATTACACTGGGTTCTCAAGCATGAGCATTCCCTTTAAATACTAGGGCACTCAACTGGTCAGAGGAAGAACCAAACTGACTTAATTTGATGAGGTTATTGACAAGATTAATTCCACTCTCCAGGGGTGGTCTAACTCTTACCTATCAATAGATGGAAGGATCACCCTAATAAAGAGCATCCTAACCTCAATCCCTCCTACTGTCCTTCAAGTGGAAGCAATGAAAAGAAGCACCACCTTGATGCTGGAAAGTATCTTTAACAGTTTCCTTTGGCTGGGAACAGAAAACAAATGGCCTGGGCAAGTTGGCAAAGAGCGGCTAAACCTTCTGAAGCTGGTGGCTTGGGATTTAAAGGATTACACCATATGCAACATATCAACATGTGTAAAATTTGGATTTGGATTAACAATTTGGATTAACTTCAGACAAAATGAAAGCTTATGGGCTAAGTTCATGCAGGCCAAATACTGCAAATCTGATCACCCTGCGGAAGTATCTAAGAAGTTGGGGGACTTCAAGAATTGGATCCATATGCTGAAAGTTAGGGAAGACATTGACAAACTTCTTATATTTGGAGCTGGGCCATGGTTATATCAACTTTTGGAAGGACAATTGGTGCCGAAAAGGACATTTGGAGCCTCTACTGGAAGAAAAGGAGGAGGATTTACAAGTCAAAGATTGTTGGAATGACAATGTCTGGTCTGAGGATATTCTGAAAAATATTCTGAAGGAACCATCTGTTAGAATCAATTCAACAATCCATTTTTACAGAAACAAAAAAGATCAACTCCATCTCATGAACAGGTCCAGATCAAGTCTTTCAAAGGAAATTCAGAACAACTTATTCAGCTGGGACCATTGCCACTGGAAAATTTTCTCTTGGCAGAAACATTTAACTCCTTCCATGCTGTTCTTTTCATAGAGAGTTCTAAATGACTTAATTACAACTGATGACATATTGAAACTGAAAGGTTTTAAAGGCTCATCAAGATTTCATCTTTGCAAGCTTGACCAGGAATCCAGGGATCATCTATTTTTTAGGTGCAAATTTGCTAGGGAGGTTTGGAACAGTTTGACCTCTCAACTGAACCTAAACCTGATCAATATTGGATGGGGTAACATAAAAGACTGTCTTAAGGATTGGCAGGAGGTAAACCTTACGCCACTTCCCTTCATCGTTGCCTGGTTTCTTTGGATGGCTACAAACAAGGTGAAACACGAGGACAATGGGATAAATACTGTTACTGTGATGACTAACTCTCTGACATACTTAAATAAGCTGATAAGTTGGAAGAAATTTCCAAAGATATTAAAGACCTTACCAAATATTGATGTACAACAAATGAAGGTCATCAAGGTAAGATGGGAGAAGCCTCCTCACCCCTACATTAAAATCAACATAGATGGAAGCTACACTAACAAGAAAGTTGGAATTTGGGGGGAACTTCAGAGACCACACATAACATACTTTGCTTTATTATTAGGCCCCATATATTGCTGAAGATGCACTGAATTCTGAAGCTGTTGCACTTTACTGGGCTCTAAAATTTGCCAAGGGAAATAAGTGGAAGTGGACACTTCCCTCTTGGTGGAGCTGTTGACTAAAAACTCTTCATCCCCATGACACTTAAACCAGTGGATTCACAAGATAAAGAACCTTAGCCTTGAGAGGAAGATCCAATTCTCCTTTGTGTATCGGGAAGCTAATAAGCCTGCTAACTTTCTGGCATTGGAGGGTTCTAATTTAAATCATGAAGAGGTCTCCACCTCCCTCTCTCCCCCCTTTCCATCAGTTGATTAAGGGGGACAAACTTCACATACCTTATCTAAGATTGCAGCAATGATTCTTGGTCTCCAAGATAGAATTCATAGATTGATGCTGATCATCCACAATTGTTGTGCACCTCTTTCACAATTTTGTTTGTTAGCTTGGGGGTTTATACATGTACTTTTGGTATACTTAATTTTGTTTTGTTGGAGAGGATTCCTAAATAGACTACTCCTTTGTATTAGGTTTTCTTTTTCTTCTTTGAGGAACTTGGTTTTATCTCCTTGAGTTGTACTCTCTTGTTTTAATATACATGTAGGGAGCCCAAAGTGCTCCTTTCCCCCAATATATATATATATATATATATTATATGTACTTCCAAAGCGGGCGATGGAATTTTGATTCCGGCAGTCGACAGCTTCCAACGGAAAACTCCTCTAACCAAAAAAAAAATGTCGACATGGATATAAAATCCACATCCTATAAAATATATTGTGAACATTGCTAAGAAATGTAAAATTGGATGTCAGAATCCTCATCCTCTAGAATATCATGTGCGTCATTCCAAAGTAATGCGAAATTGGATATAAAATCGTCATCCTCTAGAATATACTGTGAACCATTGTGTTGACCTCACTTTTGGTTGAGGTCTAGAAAACTTCTTTAGTAGCCTAGGTCTAGCCATAGGACTTTCCTATTGACTAGTCTTAGAAAACTAGAAAAGGTACCCCACTATTAGAAATTCAAAACTCTTCTTTTTACTCAACTTGAAATTCCACATATTGA
>NW_018251224.1:2532-2922 GCF_001263595.1 Phalaenopsis equestris | reverse complement strand
CAATTTTGACCCAAGTTTAGCCCTACATGCTTAACTTAAGCCTAAATCCAAACCCATCAAAACCCATTCAAATTAACCATCAAATCAACTTCAAAACAACTTTCATACTTCATGAAATTGTTCATTATGATGTTCTTCACCAAACACAACAATCAATTTGAGCTTAGCCCAAGGCTAGCCCAAGTTTGACCAAAACTTAGCCCAATATGCTTAAAATGGGTCAAAAATCAAAAATCCACTAAATTGATTAACCAATTGACCTAAAAATGAGTTTCACCCTTCATGAAAGTTGTTCCTTATGATCTCCTACACCAAATGCCATATTTAATTGGGCCAATTGGCATGCCTAACCTAGCCCAAACACAAGATTTGGTCATGTGCACCATCTTG
>NW_018251224.1:0-250 GCF_001263595.1 Phalaenopsis equestris | reverse complement strand
AAAAAATGAAATAAAAATCAGAAAAATATAAAATAAATTTCTCTGGGTTCTCTGACCTCAGAGAAATTTTCCAAAAATATAAAATATATTTTTTTATTAAATAAAATGTTTTATTTTATTAAAGTCCCCAAAACTTCAATTAATTTTAATAAATCACAGAAAATTCAAAAAATTATGAAATTTTGGCCAGAGGACTTTCTAGTCTGGGGCTAGCGTACATAAAAATTTCAAATGATTAGGAATTGTCTTG
>NW_018251223.1:24410-24792 GCF_001263595.1 Phalaenopsis equestris | reverse complement strand
TTTTCAGGTCCAAATTTATGTATACAATTTGAAATTAGTACTTATTTGAAATCAGTACTCAGTAATATAATTAACTAAATATAAATATAAAAATAAGTTGCAATTTAGGTAAAAATTTTCTAATAATCCTAATTTGTCCGTTACTATGATCGTGATTTTACTTACTCACTCAATCACTCCCCGGAAAAATCACTCCCCGACAACGGCGCCAAAAACTTGACCGACTTCTTTTTGTAATTGACAAATATAATAATTTGATGACGCTACTAGAAGGTTTAATTTTCCAGCAATAGTGGCCAAAGACTTGATCGCGACTTTATAGATGTGTCTGATTTGATTAAGTTGTATAATTATAATATTCAATAATGTTAAAGTCAAATTT
>NW_018251223.1:15268-23391 GCF_001263595.1 Phalaenopsis equestris | reverse complement strand
AAATCACCATTTCACAAATCTCGAGACAAGGAGAAAGATAGAGAAAATTACTCAGATGTCATGGGGAAAACACAACAAAACTCAAAATTCATATATAAAATTAAAGTCATATAAACTACAACAAGTAAATAACTTATCTCTAATTTCTCCCCAAGAACACTCCTTGAAGTTCCTCTGAATCTCTTCCTTTTTTTACAGCACACGGAATTCCTTTTCGAAGTAGCAAGGAGGAAGAAATCTCTCACTTTCCCTCCACTCTTACAATCTCTCAAAGAAATCCTCATAATTGTTACGCACTAATGGAACCTCTCTAACCTCCAAGACCTCTAGCACACTATCTCCCCCTCTATTTTTCGGGCAAAATGTTTCTTTAAATTGTACATGAGCTTCCCAAGAGTTTCCTAAGAATCTCTTCAAAATTTGGCCTTATCCAAAGCTTGAGTAGGCATAACCGTTGATCTAGCTCTTGGCAGCCTCGAGGGCGCCGTCGGCAGGCTTCTAGAGAATTTTTGTCCTGTAGTCTCGGGAATATCTCGCCGTCAGCGGCGTCGAGGGCGCCGTCGGCGGCCTAGTTCAAATCTTCACATTTTGGTCCTTCTCGCTCCAAATTTGCTCCTTTTTGCATCTTTTTGCTCCAATGACCCTAATTCCTTATTCCTGCAACAAAACATCAAAAATATCTTTCTTTAAAGTACAATATCATCAAAAATAGTATAAAAAAGGTATGAAAATCTCAACATATTTTCTTTTGGTCAGTCATCCTTATATCTTAGTAGGTGTTCGGTCATAAGTGGGAAACAGATCCCCAAACTGCTTATATGCAACTGTATAATAATGTCTTTGATGATATTTTTCACTTATATTTCCTTACTTTGCAATAAAACCAAAAACTTGATCCTGAAGAAAATAAGAATTTAGCTTTTTAATTTATATTTATATTGGGATACTATGCAAGTATACATATCATTATCAAGTAATATAGGATTTTTTGATTAAGACCTGATTATCGAACCCACAAGGAAATATGCAATATGCATTATTGAATAGAAAACTTTCTATTTTAAAGCAAACTTTCTATTCTAAAAAGACAATTACTAAACTAAAAATATTTTTCGCAGTATTAAAATTCAAATTTTTTTATAAACTAAGCACTAATTAACTTGACTAAATATTTTCAAGATGAAGGCTATATAAACAAAAAAAAATTCTTATCATGAATCAGTAATAAGTATAAAAGTTCTTTTGTGGAAGAATGTTAAACATGTTGTGCCAAATAGGAGCAATTATATTCATTACCCTTACTAGAGATGCTTTTACCCTTACTAGAGATGCTATACAAAACATTGGCTAATTTAAAGTTTGAATAGTTCAAAAGACCGGCTAGGCAGGAAAGATACCAGTTTTCACTCTAGAGTTCCCTCGATTCCCTTCACCTGGGGGCTAACATCTCGTATCAGAACCTAAAACAATAAACCAAGTTGGGGGCTTTAACCTGATATTTTAAAGTCTTCTAACTCTACACCCTTCAATGATTATTTCCCTATTTATTTGCACTAAATTATATGAATTACATTCTCATTCATACAACCTCATGTGATTCTTTCCAATAGTTGACTGAGACAATACCAGACCGATTCTTACATGTTCATACAACAAATTTTAACAATTGGATAGGCCAAATCAAGAAGTAAATGAAGTTCATGGATTTAAATCATCACAAATTCTTCCAACATTAAAGATCAATACTCTCCACATCCTTCATCCAACTCTTTAATTAATTATCATTTTAAGGAAAAGATAAAAAAACTACTCATAATCCATGGAGAAAACAAAAACACACTTTAGTTTAAAAGTAGAAATCATTGTGAAACCAACAAGAAGTTTGGATTAAAACTAAAATTAGTTTAAAATAAAAGATAAAAACTTATCTCAAATCCTCCACCTAAATCTTGAAGTTCCTTTGAATCTCTTTTCTCTTACAACACTCTCAAAATAAACTAAAACAAAAAGAATAAATTAAATATTTGTGGTGCTTGAAAATCTCTCCAAACTCCTTAAAACTCCTCTTCTTCTAACACTTTTCAGAACTTTCAAGCACCCACTTCAAATGTCTCAACTTCCTTCATTTATAAATCTGCAAAAGGTGCCTTGGAAACTCTTCACAATGTGTCCACATTCGATGAATCCTCCAAAGGATGCCCCTTTCACAAGTCTTTTAATAATATTTTTGTTCTTTGTCATAACCACCCTCTTAAGCCAATAAGTGCCTCGAATACCTCTCCAAAATTTGGCTAAATGAAGAAAACTATCAAATAACAGCCTCTGGTGCTTAAGTGAGGGGCCTCTAGCGCTTAGGCATGGTCTTTTCAGTTTCACCGGTGCTTAAGCGTCGGATCTGGTGCTTAGGCTCCAAAACACTTTAGCAAAAATTTCACCTTTTTGCTCCAAATTTGATCTCTTATCACTCCTTTAAGCATTTTTCACCTTTTTACTTGTATTTGAAAGAAAAACACAAAAATACCTTCCATTAAAGCGCAATATTGGTTTAAAAATATGTCTAAAAATACTATATATTTTTTGTGCATCAAGATCCCCCAAACTTAAAATGTTACTTGTCCTCAAGTGACACTTCAATCTTTAAAAACTAAATAAGTATGATATGTATATGAGTTTCTTTAGGAGTTACTAAAATTTAGATTTAGAAATATAGTAATCCAATTTAGAAAAAAATATTTAGTAATTGAGACCAACTTAAAGTTTAGAAATTTTTAATGTTAAGAAAGATGAAAATATGTGTTCCTATCTAATTCAAAAATATTGTAGATTCTCCAAGTTTAGAATTTAGCCCTTTTATTATCTCTACTTAAAAATTGTATTAAGAATAACTTTACTTACTATATTATATTTTTAAGCTTAAGATTTTTTCAAGTCATATGCTTTAAAAAGATCAAATGTGGAACCAATTTTTGATTAGGCACTAATCCTCAAGCTTCACCTCCCTTATAATTTTTTTCTTTTTATTGTTCTTTTCTTTTTTTTCTTTTTTCTCTTCTTCTTTTCTTTTTTTCTTTTTCTTTTCTTTTCTTTTTATGCTAGGATTACTATATCTGGATAGGTCTTTAATGGTTTTGAATTCGACTTCTCCTTTCCTAAAGCAAAGTCCTGATATAAATCTTTTACTTATAAATAAAATAAAAGTTTTTAAAATTATTTTAATAAAAGAAATTTAAGTATTAAAAATAAAAGTCTAAATTTCTAAATTTTTTAAAAATACAATTTTTCTTACTAAGGATAGTTACTTATATTAAACATTTTCTACAGTAAAAAATTTTAACTTAAAGTTTTTCTTCATTACGAAAAATTTCAACTAAATTTTATTACTCACTTCTAAAATAAAATCTTACTTCCCTAATATAATTTCATATAGATGATCAATTTTTATTTTCAAATCAAATTCACTTGTAGTTCATATTGAGAATAAATAAAATTCAAGTTTTAAAAATATTTGTCATCCCCCCAAACTTAAATTTTTTAACGAATTAAATAGTTTAGCAGCAGATATATATAAGTAGGAATGAAAATTGAAAGAACATGCTTACAGGAATTTTTATATCCTAAGTATACAAGTATAAAACTAAAAATAGGAGTAAATTTTAATTTAATTTTCTATCATTTTCATTTCAATTTAACATGTAGAGATTCAGTAGACTTCTAAGTAGTGGATAAAAACATAAAATCAAACTAACACACCAACTTTGACTTCACAGTCTCAACATAAAACAAACACATTAACAAGATAAAAGAAAAATACAGGGTAGCAATTTTCTAAGTTTCAAATTTAAGATCTACACTAGCAAGATTTTCAACTTTACAAAAGACATAGAATTGAGTTAAGTTCTAAATTAACTAAATCACAGTACTAAACACACAACAACAGATACTACCCTAGCATTTTAAAACAAAACTATTAATAAAACACAAAATCATAATACAATTAAACAAAATAACAGTCTCATACACACAAAATCTAAACTAACACTCAAACATACATGTTTCAGTTCCACAACATAAAAACACATCACATCACATGTCTCAAGTCCAAATAAACATATAAATGTAATTGTAGCAAGCCCAGACTACATAGTCCATAAAATAATACAAACATAAAAATAAATCTCATAATCCTAGTCCTCATTCTCAGAATCACCGCTATCCTAAACAATTGCAGGCTCATAATCAAGGTATTGTGGATATGATGGAAATTGCACTCCTGGGTTACCCATGATGAGGTTTTACAAAGATGAGTGAAATTTCTTTTCATAATCACTTTTTCTCCTATTATACCTATCAATATGCTCTGCAAAGTGCTCTAAATTCTGAACTTTATCAGCGGTAAAATTTATATTGTCTATCATCCTCTGTAATAATTGATCTTGGGTCTCAGTAGACTCACATCTAGAAGTAGAAGCATGTGAGGTAGATGGTCTAGATGTAGAAGCAGCAGACGTCACCATTCCTAACTCCTAGAAAATCCTCCTCTCCAGCCAAAAATAGAATGTTCAGAATAAGTCTTCACATTCACCTTTGTAATAGGCTTTAGAGGCAACAATACTTCCTCCCAGCTATCATATCTTACTCCAACCTGCTCACATAAAGAAAAGATCAAGGAAGCAAATCGCAGACCTGCAGTAGTAACAATAGTGGCATAATTAATTATAGTCTGACATATCAAAGCTTCAATGTTGATGAGCTTTCCTTCCTGGATACAATAATTTAACGTCGCTCTCTCTCTGGTGACTTCGCTGAGATGATTTGTTGGTAGCAAATGAGTAGAAATAAAATAGTGTCATGTCTTTGAAGGTACACTTAACTTTGACGTAGGAAAGTTGACTCTCCTTTAATTAATGATCCTCTAGAGTCCTCTTCCATCAGTCAAACAATAAATAATCTCATCTAGCTTCGTCTCACTCGGATTATAATTTACATAAAAACATAAAGTATCCGGTGGCAAATGGTAAAACAAATTGATTACCTTCGGTGAAAAAGGTACCAACTTTCCTCGAACCATGACTCTATCATCTTCAGCTTTAGGGAGGTTTGCATAGAACTCCTTAACAACAGATATAACTACAACAACAAAAAAAAATAACGGAATCGTTCCCACTGTCGGCAAACGATCAGATCTTCCAGAGATTTACCTGGATTCTTAAAAAAACGCTCCTGAATAAGATTTCGTGATTGCAACGCATCACTATATCTATCTTGAGCCTTTGAACTAACAAATTTTCTTGAATCAAAAGGGCTCTTTCCTTTACTCTTCATTTTTGGTGCAATTCTACAAATTTATAAAATTCCAAAAATAACTTCAAAAATCAAGTCTAAATTACTAAACTAAACTTTCAAAAGCTTAAACTACACTTCCTATGCAATTTCCATAGATTTTTCCTCATTTTTTCACCATGAATAGTGAATTTTTGAATTCTTCCAAATGTACTTAAAATACATGGTGAAAATCCAAAATTTTTGCATAGAAGTAAAGCTCTGATCTTAAGAAATCTGGATATAGCAAATTTTTCTTGATTCCACCAAGAAATCTCTACTTAATAGTGTGCCCTAGCTCTCCAAAATTGCGATTTCGAGAGGTTGAAGGTGACAGGAGGGTGAAACATGGCAATTTTCAGGTTAATTTTCACTTTTAACATTTCACAAACCAGTTTTTATGACTCAGCGCTTAAGCGCGGATACATGGCACTTAGGCGCTTGCCTCTCGGGTTGCCTCGTGCTTAAGCGCGATATGTGGTGCTAAGACGCCAGCGCACGATTTTTGTTTTAAATTTAAGTAAAATGCACTATTTACCAAAGTATACCACCCCTAAATGGTCTCATAACACTTAAATGTCTATTTTCATCTCCTACAACTCTCCTTTCTTTCAAAATTCTCCATATAACTCAATTCCATTCGAGGCTAAAAATAACACTAATTTTCACACAAACAAACAGATATATTAATTCACAAACTATTACAAATACATGTAACATTTAATTCTCACTCCAAATAGTCTTGGATGAGAAAATCTTCTAAGCACAAACACCTCACAAACATAAAATTTAAAAAATAGTATTTAACTCTTAACACATTACACATTAAACAACAACTCCTAATAAATAAACTCTAACATAAGACTTAATTCCATTCTTCATTTGTTGGGACAAACTCCGGTCTTTCATTAGCCTCTCTTGGGGCAATCAAAATATAAAGTTGATAAAAAGGATGGTGGTAACGAGCTCTGATACTATTTTCTTCAATCCATTTTTGCTTAAGAAACATCTCTTTATCTGCTTCCTCTATATAACTAGTATGACTGAATTGCATTTTCAATTGCCATCCAATATGCTCAAGATGGGTATGAATCTCAATTACCTTGGTCTCAAGTAAAGCCATGGTAGTCTTAATTTTGTTGATCTTTTCCGATATTCCTTTAATACTAACGGCTAAAAAACCATTATGCATCTCTTGTGCACTTTGAATAATGAATATCTTCCTCATGGTCCCTTCCTTCTTCTTCAAATTCATCTACCATGAAGACTTTTTCTCTAAATCTCTCTTTCTTTTAGACTTTTAGGGCTGAAAATGATCTGGGGTGAAATTCCTTCACAAAACCCTTCTACTTATAGGCCTAAATCCCTCAAATAACTTCTAGGCAGGTCTAGGAACTGCCTTGGCATGTTTTTACAAACTAATTGGCGGTTAAACCTTCTAGAATCTTAAATTCATACATAGTTTTTAACTACTGCGCTTAAGCATTGAATCTTGGCGCTTAAGTGCTTGGCGCTTAAGTGAATCTTGGCGCTTAAGTGCCAGTGCACATTTTTGCACCAATCAACTTAATGTCCAAATTCTCATTCTAACATGTCTAGGTTACTAAATAAAGTCTTAAAATCAATACTAAAACATAATATCTAAAAAATACTACCCTAAATGTTCTTAATCACATACAAACAACAATCAAAGCAAAACACACTGATAACTATGGGTTGCTTCCCACAAAGTGTTTGGTTTTACGTTATCAGCCCAATGTAACCAGTGCCTATTCTGGTTGACCCAACATCATTGCTTCATTAAATTTATGTTAATCCCCTATAAAATAAGGTTTCAGTCTATGAACATTCACTTTAAACACTTTATTAGTCTTAGGACCTTTAATATCCATAGCTCCATAAGGATAAACTTTCATCACAACAAATGGGCCCATCCACCTGAACTTAAGTTTGCCTGAGAATAATTTTAACCTTGCATTATATAGCCAAACTTGTTGCCATAACTAAAAATTTTTAGTAAGAATCATTTGATCATGCCACATTTTTATCTTTTCTTTGTAAATCTTAGCACTTTCATAAGATTCATTCCTTATCTCTTCATGTTCATTTAATTGCAATAATCTTTTTTCACTACCATCTTTCAAATTATAATTGAACTCTTTAATTGCCCTAATTAATTGCCCAATATGCTTTATGCTTAAGTTCAACTGGTAAGTGACAAGCTTTCCCAAATATTAGCCTATATGGGGATATTCCTATAGGAGTTCTATATACAGTCCTATAAGCCAACAAAGAATAGTAAAATTTGACTAACCAATCCATTTTTGTTGGATTCACAGATTTTTTTCATAATTCTTCTAATTTCCCGAGTGGATAATTCAGCCAAACCACTTGTCTGAGGATGATAAACAATAGCAATCTTAAGGTTTATATGATATTTCCTTAACAAATTCTCTATTATGGCATTTCTGAAATGACTTCCCCCATCAGTTATGATAATTCTCAGCATCCCAAATCTCTAAAATATGTTCATTTTTAAAAATTTTGCAACACTTTGAGCATCACATCGAGGTAAAGCAACAGCTTCTATCCATTTGGAAACATAGTCCACTACTAACAAAATATATAAATTCCCAAAAGATGGTATAAATGGTCCCATGAAATCTAATCCCCAAACATTAAATATTCCAAGTTCTAGTATATAATTGAGGGGCATCTAATTTCTTCTAAAAATATTGCCTACTCGTTGACATCTATCACAAGTTTTAATATAAGCATTAACATCTCTAAAGATAGTAGGCCAA
>NW_018251223.1:13872-15021 GCF_001263595.1 Phalaenopsis equestris | reverse complement strand
TTCCTTGTTTATATAAAAATAGGTCATCCCAAAAATAAGTCTTAGCTTCAGAAATAAATTTCCTCTTCTATTGGTATGTCATTCCATAAGGTATAATATCACTAACAAGAAAGTTCACAATGTTGGCATGCCACGGAACACACCACTGATTAATATTGAATAATTTTTCATCTGGAAAATGTTCATTAATTTCTTTATTAAAATAGAGTGGTTTTTCTAATTCAAGCTAGGACAAATGATCAACAATTTGATTTTAAATCCTCTTTTGATCTACTATTTCAAAATCAAATTCTTGCAAAAGAAGAATCCATCTTATAAGTCTAGGTTTAGCATCCTTCTTTTTCATTAGGTACTTAATAGCTGAATGATCTGTATGCACTATACAGTGAGTTCTAGTTAAATATGATCTAAATTTATCAAAGACATATACTATTGCTAATAACTCTTTTTCAGTTGTTGTATAATTAATTTGAGTTTCATTAAGAGTTTTACTAACATAATAAATTACTTTAAAAATTTTATCATATCTTTGTCCTAAAACTGCTCCAATAACATAATCGCTATCATCACACATCAGTTCAAAATATTTTTCCCAATCTGGTTAAACTATAATTGGTGCAGTGACTAATTTTTCTTTTAATAACTCAAGTTTTTAGGCACTCTTCATCAAATTTGAAAATTGCATCTTTCTCCAGTAAATGACATAAATGCTTAGTAATTTTTGAAAAGTCTTTAATATATCGCCTGTAAAATCCAACATGTCCTAAAAAATTCCAAATTTCCCTTACATTTGTTAGATAGGGTCAATTAGCGATCACTTGAATTTTAGCAGGATCTACTTCCATACCATTTTTTGATATTTTAATTTTTTACTTCCATACCATTTTTTGATATTTTATGTCCTAATACAATTCCTCTTGCTACCATAAATTGACATTTTTCCCAATTAAGGACTACATCTGTTTCTTCACAGATGTTAAGAAATTTTGATAAATGTTCTAAACATAAGTCAAATGAAGTTCCAAACACTGAAAAATCATCCATAAATACTTCAATCACTTTTTCAGTTAAATCACAAAAAATTGCCATCATACATCTTTGAAATGTAGCAGAGGCATTACATAAACCAAAGGGCATTCTTCTAAAAGG
>NW_018251223.1:9915-12639 GCF_001263595.1 Phalaenopsis equestris | reverse complement strand
GTTAATGCTTGCACCTAAATCACATAAAGCTTTCCCATAAAATCTATCTCCTATTGTACATGAAATTGTAAAGCTACCAGGATCTTTAAGCTTTTTAGGAAGCTTCTTCTGAATTATAGCACTGCACTCCTCACTAAGTGCAACAGTCTCATTATGCTCAAAGTTTCTTTTTCTGTTGAGAATATCCTTCATAATCTTTACATAACTTAAAATGTATTCTAAGGCTTCAACAAATGTAATATTAATTGTAAGCTTCTTAAAAATCTCTAAAAAATTTTGAAAATTGCTTATCCAACTTTTGCTGATGAAGTCTCTGAGAAAATGGAGGTGGTGGTTTTTCTAAGTGGAGAAATAGGTCTTTCAGAATCTTTTGGAGCGTCCTCTTTTGATTCTTCAATTTATTCTCTCTCTACTTCTGTTTCTTTTTGAATCCTGCCTTCCAACTCTTTTCCGCTTCTAAGTTGAACAGATTTTACTTGCTCTTTATTCTGGTCTTTCAGATTTGTTTCAGTACTACCAGGAAGTGTTCCTTGGGATCTATTACTTAATGAATTTGTGATTTGTACAAGTTGTTTCTCAATATTTCTAATTATAGCTCATTGAATTTGTAACTGATTACCCATTTATAACACCACTTCTTCTATAGATAAATTTTTCCTCCTTAAATTGTGTATTACTATTGAAACTTGGATTATAAGTAGATCTATAATTATTATTGCCTTGTTGTTCCAGTTTCCTAATGGGTTTACTTGATTATTCCCCCATTGCTGATTATTATCACCCGTAGTGTTATTCCAATTAAAGTTGGGATGGTTCTTCCAACATGGGTTATAATAATTTGAATATAATTTATTCTGCTTGTTATTAATGACATTCAAAGTTACTACTGATGCTTGAGAATCTACCATTTGACCTAATGAATTTTCTTTAATCATGGAAATTGGTTGAGAAAAATTCATTCCAAATTGGTCTAACTTCCTTGAAATTGCAGCAACTTGATTTACTAACATAGTAAATGCATCAGATTCATGAATATTGGCTATTTTCTTTGGATTCACCCTCTCAGAAGGCTATTAAAAATTATTGGTAGCTATTTCTTCAATTAAGACATAACCGTCATGAAATGGTTTTAACATCAATGAACCACCGGCAGCGACATCAATATCTTTTTTCCTAAGAGATCCAACTAATCTATTATAAAAAGTTTGAATTATTAACCAATCTTGTATAGCATGGTGTGGACACTTTCTTAAGAGTTCCTTAAATCATTCCCATGCTTCATAAATAGATTCCCCTTCAAATCGATTAAAAGATGTAATATCATTTCTAAGCTTTGCAAGATGGTGAAAAATATGTAACAAGAAATTTTTTGTGCTAAATCACCCCAAGTTTGGATAGATCCAGGTGCTAACAAATTCAACCACATCTTAGATTTACCTCTCAGTGAAAAAGGAAATAACCTAAGTCTTATGACATCATCTGATACAACATCGTATTTAAATGTAGCATACAATTCTAGAAAATTGGCAAGATGTAAATTTGGATCTTCAGTTGGTAATCCCCTAAACTGATTATTTGATACCATTTGGATAATAGTAGGTTTAAGCTCAAATGAATTAGCCACTATAGTAGGTTTTTGAATACTACAATGAAGTTCATCTACAACAGGGTTGACATAATCTCTTAAAGGTCTAAACTCTTAATGAGTTTCTGCATTTTGATGGTTTTGGTTTGCCATTTCTATAATTTTTTGGAATTTTCAAGATTTTTTATTTCTTTTTTTGATTTTCTTAATAGTTCTTTCTAATTCAGAATCGTAGGGCATTGGTCCTTCATAATCTCTTAAAGGTCTAAACTCTTAATGAGTTTCTGCATTTTGATGGTTTTGGTTTGCCATTTCTATAATTTTTTGGATTTTTCAAGATTTTTTATTTCTTTTTTTGATTTTCTTAATAGTTCTTTCTAATTCAGAATCGTAGGGCATTGGTCCTTCGGAACCTGAACTACACATACACTAACTAAAAATAAAAATAAAATAAAACACACAAAATAAAATATAATAATTGTTAAAGTTTAAATAAGACTTTCTAAAAATAGAATTTTGCTTTTAATTCAATTAATTTTTGTTTTCCTCGGAAACGACGCCAAAAACTTGATCCTGAAACTGCTTATATGCAACATTATAATAATGTCTTTGATGTTATTTTTCACTTATGTTTCCTTACTTTGTAACAGAACCAAAAACTTGATCCCAACGAAAATAAAAATTTAACTCTTTAATTTATATTTATATTAAGATACTACACAAGTATACAAATTATTATCAAGTAATATAAGACTTTTTGATTAAGACCTAAATATCGAACCCACAGGGAAATACGCAATATGCACTATACAAAATTTCTATTTTAAAAAGATAATTACTTAAACTAAAAATATTTTTACAGTATTAAAATTCAAATCTTTTTAGTATTTTTGATATTTTGACAGAACAATAATAATTTAAAAAGATAAGTTGATTTTATGTAAAAGAAGAGCACTAAATTTGAAAAATATCTTTCTCCTTATCATGAATCAGTAATAAGTATAGGAATTCTATTATGGAAGTATGCGAATTGTGTTGTGCCAAATAGGAGCAATTATATTCCTTACCCTTACTAGAGATGCTATAAAGAACATTGGCTAATTTAAAGTTTGAATAGTTATGAAGACCGACTAGGCAGG
>NW_018251223.1:3030-9345 GCF_001263595.1 Phalaenopsis equestris | reverse complement strand
CTTCTTTTATAAATCTCCAAAAGGTGCCTTGGAAACTCTTCAAAATGTGTCCACATTCGATGAATCCTCCAAAGGATGCCTCCTTTCACAAGTCTTTTAATAATATTTTCAAGCTTAGTGGTCATAACCACCCTCTTAAGTCAATAGGTGCCTCAAATACCTTTTCAAAACCCAACCAAATGAAGAAAACTGTCAAATAACTGCCTCTGACGCTTAAGTGCGGGGCCTCTGGCGCTTAGGCGCGGCCTTCTCTGTTTCACTGACGCTTAAGCACTGGATCTAGCGCTTAGGCGCCATAACACTCCTGGGCGCTTAAGCGCCTCAGTTTTTAGCAAAATTTTCACCTTTTTTGCTCAAAATTTGATCCTTTTTAACTCTTTTAAGGATTTTTCACCTTTTTACTTGTACCTGAAAGAAAAGGACAAAAATACCTTCAATTAAAGCGCAATATCTTAAAAATTGGTATAAAATGTGTCTAAAAATACTATATATTTTAGGTGTATCAGTAACCCATTAAGAATTGGTTTTAGGCCTTAGGTTTAGGCCATGGGTTTGGGTTTCAACCTAGCCTAAACCCTAATGAAATTTTAAGAGGTCATTTTAATTAATTATTTATTAAATTAATTAAAAGAACTATAAAGGTTGACACCACGTTCGTAATTGAGTCCACCACAAGTTCAATTAGATGGACATGTGGTCTTTTGGTCAAAATTTTTCTAAGTTATGGTTAGACATAATTAGCTTTGACCATCCTAAGATGCCATCAAATTTTGGGTTCAAAAGGGCATATTAGTGATTTGGGGTGATTTTTAGGGTTTGGTAGCATTAGAGTGACCTCTGGTGAGGCTAGGGATCAATTTAGGTAGACCCCTCTCCTAAGGTGAATTTGGTTATCATGGTGGTTCCTTTGATCCATAGGTAATTTCCTAGGGTTTTGGGTTAATTTCAATGATGTGGGGCATGTCCAGCCTCTTGTGGTTATTTTGGGTTCACGTAAGACATGTCTAACCCATGGTGGTCAATTTGAGTTCACCTAAGGCAATTCTAGCCCCCTAGTGGTCAATTTAGGTTCTTCACCTAGTCAAAACCCTAAACCCACTCAACCAAAAGTTAGAGGATTGAGTTTCACTAGCGAGGCCTAAGAAAGCATAACCCTATTTTAGGGTCATGTGCGGGAATTAGTCCTCATAAAAGTGAGATCAACAATTTTGAAATATATGTGTACCATAAAGTATTGGCTCAAGCAAGGAAGCAAAACCCCTGAGAGAAAGCATCAATGTCTAATGGCTAAAGGATGCCCTTGCTTTTAGAAATGGTTGGAGATTTCCAATACTTTGACAAAGCTAAGTTGACACTAATAGATAGGCAACAATTCAACCTGAGGTGGCTGAATAACTAGAGAATGTGTTCTCTCAACATATTAATCCTCTTCTTTTCTATTTTTTTAATTTTTTATTGATAGGGCTCGATTTTTGTATCATTTGCCCTTGCACAAAACCATAGTAACATGGGTGTCCTCCCTAGGCAAAATCGATGTTCTGGACATACTCGTATAGCCCATTTCATCAACTGAGGCTATTTGGATAAATTCATCAACGATGGACTAAATTTAATCTTGATAAGTGCATAAAGTCATTCCTGTCAATGATCAACATCACAAGAACATATGTATCATTAGGATACACTCCTATGGCACAAAAAAAACATCAGATAAGAGAGACATAAAAATTGATGCGAACATGTAGTTATTTGATACACCTAAAATATATAACATTTATGTGCACATACATTTATGTGCACCCTAAAATATATAACATTTATGTGCACATTTTTATACCTATTTTTTAGGATATTATGCTTTAATGGAAGGTATTTATGTATTTTTCCTTCAAGTACACTCAAATGGATAAAAAATGGTGAAAGGAGTGAAAAAGGATCAAAATTGGTGCAAAAATGAAAAAGGGGTGCAAATGAACTGTGGTGCCTAAGCACCCAGGACTAGCACTTAAGTGCTAGGATAACAGAGAAAGCCACGCCTAAACACCATATACCTTACGCTTAAGTGTCAGATGATTCAATGAATTTGGACAAATTTTTGAAGGCATTTTTGAAGCTACTCTTGGTGAAAACATGGTTTATGGTTATTGGACATGAAAATACATTCAAATGGCCATTGAAAGGAGATAATCCTTAGAAGATTCATTGAATGTGGACAAATTTTTTAAGGTTCTAAGGGACACCAAAGCACCTTTTGGAAAATTATAAAAGAAGACTTGGATTGAATGATTAAGAGACTCAATTAGCCACTGACACCCCCTCTCTTAGAGACTTCTCTTATCATAGAACTAGGATACTTTTAGAGAGATGAAAGGGATGAGTTGTAGTGTGTCAGTAGAGAGTATTGTAAGAGAAAAGAAGAGAAGATATTTAAAGGAGTTTGGTGGAGAGTAATTTGAGATAAGCTTTTATCTTTGTGACTACATTTGGTTTTAATTTAGACTTCTTGTGTGATTACATGATTTCTACTTCTAAACTTAAATGTGTTTGTGTTTTCTCAATGAATTATGAGTTGTTTTCTTTATATTTTTCCTTAAAATGAAAAATAATTAAGTGTTGGATGAAAGTTGTGTGAAGTATTGGTCTTTAATGTAGAATAAGTTGTGATGATTTTAATCCTTGTACTTCATTTACTTCTTAGACCAACTAAGATGTTAGTACTTATTGTGAGAGCATGTAAGATCCGAGATGGTATTGTCCCAATCAACAAATAGTAAGAATCACATGAGATTTTGTGAATGAGAATGTAATTCATATGATTGAATGCAAAAAAATAAGGAAATAAACTTTGAATGGTGTAGAGTTAGAGGACTTTAGAGTGACAGACTAAAGCCTCCAATTTGGTTTATTGGTTCAGTTCTTGATACTAGATGTTAACCCTCAAGTGGAGGGAGAAGAGAAAACTTTAGAGTGAGAGCTAGTATCTTCCCTACCTAGTCCGTCGACAGGTCTTTTCAAACTTTAAATTAGTCAATGTTCATTATAACATCTCAAGTAAGGGTAAAGAATATTATTTCTCCTATTTGACACAACACAATTTTAGATACTTCCACAAAAGAATTCCTATACTTGTTACTGATTCATGATAAGGAAAAAGATATTTTATTTATATTGCTTTCATCTTACAGTAATCTAGTTAAATTTATTTAGTTGTTTACTTTATTTTCAAATTTTCAAAAATTACTAAATAGAATTGAACTTTTATTCATATTATAGCATCTATAGTTTAAGTAAGAATATTTTTCAAAGTAGAGTTTGTTATCTAATTGCTTCTTTAAAAATTTTTAACTCTTCCTATTGGTTTGATATTCAGGATTTAATGAAAAAGTTCTATATTACTTGATAACGATATGTTTACTTACGTAGTATCTCATTTTTTAAAAATAATTGTTGCACTCTTATTTGCTTCGAAGTTGAGTTTTAGGAGCCATTGTGAAGAAAGAAATATAAATAAATAAAATTGAGCGTATAACCACACGTACTTCACAGTACTGTTGTAAAAGTCTGGATCACTATTCCAATTTACAAAGTTGTTGAGAGTTGTAGGATGGGAAAAACTTTGTTGATAGTCCATTCTATCACTTGACATATTTCTTGCTGACCACGCATCCTCATTCAAGTCAATCATCTGTTTTTTGAAGATTACTGATTAATTAATCTACCATCTATTCGTTACCATGTTGAGGGAGTAAGCCTTATGATTCAAAGGATTGCCACCATGGATGATCACTTTGTTTACTGATTGTAGAAGTTGTTTGTGGCATGGTTCACATGAGCTCGAAGCTCCAAAAGAGTTCTCGAACCCTTTTGCAGAAATGGCAGGAGCAGAATGAGAGCCTCCTCTTGTTTATTACTCAGTGAAGCTGAAAGTTCACAGTCTAAAAACTACAGTAATGCATGTTGCCTTTTGTCTATGCGTTGTAAATATCTTTCACTACTACAACACACCCATGATAGCACAATTAGTAAATATGCAAATCAATCACAATAAAAATCACTTTAGTATAAATAGTCTTACATTTTAAAATTTTTACGTTGGAAAACCTTAATAATTACACAAGTATACATATCTCTCAAGCAATAAAGGGCTCTAATGGAGTCCCAAGTATCGATCCCACAAGGAGTTGGAAATTTAATAATTGTGAAGAAAAAATAGGGAAGTAAAATTCACTAAATGTGCAAAAAATAAATTTGATTTTGATTGGAAAGAAATGATTATGTATATGAAGTTATATTAGGGAAGTAAAATTTTTAATATAAAAATGAGTAAGAAAATTTAGTTGAAACCTATAGTAATGAAGAAAAACTTAAAGTTAAAAATTTTTAGTGTAGAAATGATAAATATTATGTAACTATTTTTAGTAAAAGAAATTGTATTTTTGAATATTGTAGAAGGAATAGACTTTTATTTTCAATACTTAAATTTATTTTATTAAAAAAAAATTCAAAAATATTATTATATTTTTAAGTAAAGGATATGTATATCAAACCTTTGCTTTTGGAAAGGAGGAGTGAAATTCAAAGCCATTAAAGGCCTATTCATATATAGTAATCCTCACCTGAAAAGAAAAAGAAAAAGAAAAAGAATAAGAATAAGAAAAATAAAATGAAAAGTAAAGTTAAAAAGGGAGGAGAAGCATGAGGATTAGGGTCTAATAAAAAATTGGTTCCACATCTAATCTTTTTAAAGTATAAGACTTGAGAAACTCTTATGCTTAAGGATATAATATAGTAAGTATAATTATTCTTAATAAAAATCTTTAAGTGGAGAAGATAGAATACCTAAACCCTATATTTGGAGAATTTATAAGTATTTCTGAACTAGATTGGAACTTATATTTTCATACTTCCTTACATTAAAGATTTCTAAACTAGAAGTTGGTCTCATTTACTAATGTTTCTCTAAATTGGACTACTATACTTCTAGATCAAAATTTTAGAATATCCTAAATAAACTCATTTACATAATATACTTATTTTGTTTTTGAAAGATTGGAGTGTCACTTGAGGACAAGTAACATTTTAGGTTAGGGGGATTTTGATGCACCTAAAATATATAACATTTATGTACACATTTTTATACCTTTTTTTGAGAATATTGCGCTTTAATGAAAGGTATTTGTGTGTTTTTCTTCTAGATACAGGCAAATGGATGAAAAATGGTGAAAGGAGTGAAAAAGGATAAAATTTGGAGCAAAAATGAAGGTGTACAAATGAACTGTGGCAATTAAGCGCCCATGACTAGCACTTGAGCATTAGGATAACAGAGAAAGCCGCGTCTAAGAGCCGCATATCTTGCGCTTAAGTGCTAGTGATTCAATGAATTTGGACGAGTTTTTGAAGGGGTGTTTGAAGCAACTCTTGGTGAAAATATGGTTTATGGTTAATGGACACGAAAATACATTCAAATGACTATTAAAATGAGGCAATTCTTGAAAGATTCATTGAATGTGGACACATTTTTGAAGAGACATCAAAACACCTTTTGGAAAAGTATAAAAATAAACTTGGATTGAATAATTAGGAGACTCAATTAGCCATCGCTGCTCTTTATCTTAGAGACTTCTCTTATCATAGAATTGAGATACTTTTAGAGAGAAGAAAGAAAGGAGTTGTAGTGTGTTAGTATAGAGTATTGTAAGAGAAAGGAAGAGAAGAAATTCAAAGGAACATGTTGACCTCATTTTTGGTTGAGGTTTAGTTTATCCCATTTAGTAGCCTAGGGTCTAGCCATAGGACTTTTCCTGTAGACTATTCCTAGAAAAATAGACTTGGAACCCTCACCATTAGAAATTCTACCCTCTTCTTTACTCAACCTGGAGTTCCACATATTGCTCCCAACCTCTATGTACTTAGTAGGTGGGGTCACTGTGGGGGAAACTCAGGATGAGTCACCCCTAGGATTGCTGGACCTTAGCGTTGACCTTGGGTGTTGGTCTGGATCTAAGGCACTCACTACACTCATCTGCACTCACAATCACTCACAGCCCTGAGCTCAAATTTCTAACTTAGATCCCTTGATCTTTTGGGATACTCATGTAGATGGTCCCCTAAACATACTAAACCTAGGGCTATGGTTTGGCTAAGACCACTATGTAGAGGACCCAAAATGGGGTTTCCTTTGGTCCATGGTCTATTGGTGATGATTGACACCCCAAATTACCAAAATACCCCTCCATAGCTCAAAATCCCAAAAATTCGAAAAATTCCCAGAAAATCCCAATAAACCCCAAATATTCCCAATTTCATTTCTCTCAA
>NW_018251223.1:0-1535 GCF_001263595.1 Phalaenopsis equestris | reverse complement strand
AATTCACACCTAGACTTCACACCAAGGCCAGGGACTCAATCCTTAGCCTCCTTGGACCCCAACGAATATGTCGAGCATCTCTGATCGAAGCCTCCCTTCTCAGAGCAAAGGTATAAAACTCCTCCTCCTCCCGAGCTTATTTTGATTCTCCATTTACTTAAGCTTGATTTCATGGCACCTTAGTCATATAGATGTGTTCGTCTCGCTTAGACGAGTCCATAGGATCAAACCCGAAGCGATTTGGTTGAGTCTAGGCCGAGATCTTAAGGTTTTAGTTTGGATCGGCACGGGATCACTCTATAGGGGACGATGACGGGGAATCATTCGATCAAGCGTGTATCAAACGGATGGGGGAGATTGAGTCAAACGGCGCTTTGAGACATGAATAGCGGGTCGAGTTAGCAAACTACGTGGACGGCGGCGTCCAACCAGAGCGCGCCACGCATGCTTTCGGAGCCGTTGTAGGATGAGTTGGCACGCGCAGGGGTATTTTCTTATTTATTTAATACCCTTAACTTTAAAAATACATAACTTTTTGTAGAAAAATCACAAAAATAGAATAAAAATATTCTCATGCTCAGTGAACAGAGGAGAATAATGTGGAATAAATTTCAAGCCTATTTGATGCATAAAATATTTTTAATTAGTGACACACAGTTTTGAATCATTTGATTCTCCATGCCTAATGACACATCACCTTGACTTCATCACCTTGGCTTGAAATTTTTACATATTGTAGCCTCTGTAAGGGGGAACATTCTCTGATTTTTCCAAAGTCAGTGAGTTCCTATAGAGAGATCCATATTTTTAAAATTATTTCACATTATTTCCTTAAAATAATCTTGGAAATTAGCGTATTGATTATTAAATTCTAAGAAAATTTTGGAAAGTCTACCATGACCAGAGAAACCTTTGGAAATAATTTCATGGGTCAAGTCATTTAAAACATCCTTAATTTTTTCAAATACTGAATCACTAAGAGAATTGATTTTAGAAAATATAAACATTTAACTAACTTGATTTTTAATCTCTATTGTGATTTATGATCCAGAGAACTCATCATAAATGTTTCAAAATATTTTGAGTCCATTTAATAACTTAAATTGATTTTTAAAGATAAATATCACTCTTAACACTTAAATGATTTTTTAAAAAATAAAAATATAGCTCAAAAAATTATGAAACTTAGTTTTTTGAGTTCTCTGTGATCAGGGGTATTTTATAAAAAAAAAATTATTTAAAATAAAAACTTGATTTTTAGCCTATTTTAAACATTTAAAATAATTAAAAATTCATAAAAATCACAAAGAATAATAAAACTCATGGAAATGTTCTAAATTGTTTCCTACTTACTTAGGAACAATTAGAATATTTTTCCTAATTTTCTAAATAAAGATATTGAATTTTAAAGCTTAAAAATAATTTTTAAGGGCTAAAAAATGAGTTTACACTAAAATAATTCCAATAAATCAAAGAAAAATTATAAAAATATAAAATTTTCTCATATGAGTTCTCTGACCTTAGGGAGATTTTTC
>NW_018251222.1:70985-71459 GCF_001263595.1 Phalaenopsis equestris | reverse complement strand
TTTCTATAATTATTTGAACAGAACATGCTTAAGAATTAAGAAAATTAAGATTTCTATCTAGAGATTTCTATGTCTTTACAAAAATGCTCAAATTGTGCATCTAGACAAAGGCTATAACATATAAAAATTTGGGGTCAAAGTGATATCTCAACATGAATGGAGAATTGAAAAACCCCTAACCCTAATTCATTTTTTAAAAATAATTATGCATCAAATTAATGTGAAAATAATTCCACATGGTTCTCCTCTGTTCACTGAGCAAGAGGGTATTTTTATTTTATTTTTATGAATTTTCTACACAAAGATATGAATTTTTGAAATTTAAGAGCTATTTTCTGAATTTTTTAAATATCCTATTTATTTATTCAAACCGCGGGCTGACTGGATCCTCGGATCCATCGAAAAGCCACACGGCGCGCTCCTATTTGACACCGCCTTCTGACTCGGCTGCCACGCGGCCCGCCGGATCCCCTC
>NW_018251222.1:70052-70446 GCF_001263595.1 Phalaenopsis equestris | reverse complement strand
TTTGGGGATGCGTAGGTTGAGATTGGGATTTGTCCTGGTTTCGGGCAAGGATTTGAGCTTCAAATTGGCTTGCCATTGTGAATTTGAGAGGGGGAAGTGGATTGGAATGTGCTAAGGGTCTCTCAAGGAAGCTCTCAGAGGAGTTTGAAAGGCCTTAGTGAAATTTTTTTTTACCACACCCTATTCATGGCTGTGGGGTGGATTTTTATAAAAAATGGCTATGGGAATGCTTGGCTGACCAATTGAGGGGTTAGCCCCACTGCTTAGGTGTCAAGAAGATGAGCTCTCAGCTCAATTTGGGCTGAGGTGGCCTCTTGGCATGAGTTTGGGTTTTAGCCATGTGGGGGCTCACGGTTTTTTGGATTTTAGCTTGGGTTAAGGTGACTAACCAAGG
>NW_018251222.1:68191-68552 GCF_001263595.1 Phalaenopsis equestris | reverse complement strand
TTGAGCTTCCCTCATAATGATCTTACCTACCAAATCTACATTTACATATTTAAACAAAATCCAATAAGCTACCTAAGAAACAATATAAAAGTATTGATCCTATCCTTGAAAGCTCATGTTCATGATGTTATAAAAAACAGATCAAAAGTTGAACAGGTCACCGCTGATCTCCATTTGAAAAATTAGACCAACAGTTCAACAATACTGCCGTTGGTTGTTTGAATAGAAAAAGTTTACTCAAGATTTTTTAAGCCAAATTAAGGTATGGACATGTTCAGCTCACAAGGAAGAGATTTAGAGGAACTTCGATGAGTGTTCTTGGGGAGAAATTTAGAGATAAGTTATTTACTTGTTATAGTTT
>NW_018251222.1:67804-68155 GCF_001263595.1 Phalaenopsis equestris | reverse complement strand
TTGTGTTTTTCCCATGAGATCTGAGTAGTTTTCTCTGTCTTTTTCCTTGTCTTGAGAATTGTGAAATGGTGATTTGAATTGGTTGAGCCATGAAAATGTTAAAGAAATTGTGATGATCTTTTCACTTTGATCTTAATTTACCTTCAATCTGGACAATTGATTTGTTAAAATATGTTGATTTTTCCAACTAAAGTAAAGATTACGTGAAGATTACATCCAAGATTCAGGGAGGTGAAAGCCCTTGGATGTTGGGTGAAAATAAATAGGGAAATAATGTTATCGGGCGTAGAATTGGAAATTTAGAGTGGACAGACTAAAATCCCCCATTCGGTCCTTACAAATGGGTGCTGA
>NW_018251222.1:64682-67651 GCF_001263595.1 Phalaenopsis equestris | reverse complement strand
ACAATATAATTTGAAATAATTCACTTTATCCATTCACTATAATTTCTTGATAAGGAGAAGGATGCTTTCTTATATATTGAATATCACATTTGAACCTTCATTAATATATTTAGTTATTTAATAATTATTAAAATTATATATTTATTTCAATTTCCTATTAGTGACAGATAAGCAAATTGAACTTTGTTGTTGTGATTAAAGCATTATTTTTCTAAGGTTTTAGTTTGTAGTTCTAATCTTACTCCCTGTGGGATCGATATCTAGGACTCCATTAGAGTCTTATATTAGTTGAGTGATATGTATACTTGCGTTGATAAGTGTGACTTTACAATTATTGAATATTTATTATGTCCATATTTATCTTATATTTTTAAGCATATATAAAGTCGCGGTCAGTTACAAAAATAAAACTTATCTTAAACTCTTCTCCACCAAAGTTTTGAAGTTCCTTTGAATCTCATCCTTCAATTACAATACAAACTAAAACTTAAACTGAAAAAGTAAAGTGGGCGGCGGCGACGGCGGTGTATGGTGGTTGGTATTGGATCGGTCTCTATAGATGATGATCTGAATCGCCCCTTTTTTCTTGATCAATCCATGTCTTCTTTTATAATTTAATAAAAATCCAAAGGGTGCCTTGGTGTCTCTTCAAAATGTGTCTCCATTAAATGAATCTTCTAGAAGTTGCCTCTTTTTAAAAGTTAATTGAATAAATTTTCATGTTCATTAACTATTTCTCACATTTTCACCATGGGTTGCTTTAAACACCTCTTCAAAAATTCATCCAAATTCAATGAATCATCAAGTAACTACTTCTGACTCTTAAGCATGGGGTTCCTGGAGCTTAGGCACGACTCTGTCTGTTTAACTGGCGCGTAAACACCAGTCCTGGGAGCTTAGGTGCCACAATTCTTTTTTGCACCTTCTTCATTTTTTGCTCCAAATTTGATCCTTTTGCTCTCCTTTTACCATTTTTCATCCATTTGATTGTACCTGAAAAAAAACCACACAAATACCTATATATATAAAGACTATATATTTTAGGTGAATCACTAGTTCTACATTGAAGTCCCAATGTACTATGTTTAATAATAACATCATGGACCTTTAAATGTCGGGGAATAGATATTATGGAACCTATTAATCCTCCTTCTTACAAAGGCATATGTTTATATAGGTAGTTATAGATTGTTTCTCAAAAAGAGTAGAAATTGTTCATTTGAGAGGTATGAAAGTGCATCATGTTCTTCAATTTTTTTAGAGTATATCATATATAGGTTTGGCATCCTTCTGATATCATCTCCAAGTGCACTCACACTTTGAGGGCTCATGCAAGTGTACATGTCATACCAGCAATATAAAATTTGTTAGTCCTGAATTTTGATCCCACAAGGAAGAATGGAATTATACTTATGAAAAGTTATGGTATACTTATTTTCGTTCTTAGTCTGAAATTGAGATTAGTTTAAAGTTCTACAAACTACTCGTACTTAATTGCAAACTATTTTAAATGTTAAATCCTACAAAAATCCTATTTACCCTATTTCTATTCGTGAGTATCAAGTTATAAAGTTACCTTCCCTTATAATAACTTGAGTGGCGCATAAGAAATGTAAAGTGTTAATTGTAAATATGACTAGTGACAAATAGGAGCGACTCTCTTCTTTACCCTCTCCCGAGTGCATAAACAAGATTGGTCAAAATGACTTTAATTCCTTAAATACCATTTTGAATAAATCAAAGTCTATTTCCCTAACATCTGCATCTCTCTAAAAAGTATTTGCACCATACCTTATAGTTCAAGATGAATAACCTAGTTGATTCTACTGTAACTCTTCTAAGTCATTATAGATCACAACACATTTTAAAGGTTTACTTGGCCAATATGAAAATTAAGTGAAGTTTTGAAGGTTAATCATCACATTAAATACTTATAAATAATTTTAAGAACATTTTGCACTATTATACATCCCACTCAAACAACACAAGGTGAGGTAAAAAGAATTACTCAGAAAGCATGAAGAACATGCCACAAAGCTTCATTGAAAATAAGAGAATTCCACTAAATAATTATATACAAAGAAATATAATAAATCAAACACACAACACTTATCTTTCTCTCCTTTACAAAGCTATGAAAAATCTCCACCAAAGACATCTTGACTCCTTGTTGTTGTCCCGAAGACTCTCCTCACTTTACAACTCATGTCCTCTCCAAATCCCTAACATAAACTCTATCTCCCTTAATCCTTCAGCCCACCTTTAATATATAACATAAAAACATAAATAGACTGTAAAATATCACCTAGAAACCCTCTTTGGCCGTCTAAATAATTCTCCACGACATGTGATGGAACTGCACAAAACTGTCTCAGGCAGTTGCTGGCGCTCAGGGGTTGGTGCCTAAGCACTAGTCTCTCTATTTGCAAAATAAGGCTTGAGCAACTAGGCACCAGTATTGTGGTGCCTAGGCACCCAGTGCTCAGGTTGTCAGACTGAGACTGTTGCCTAAGGTTATTGCGCCTAGGTGCCCGTCTCTAGTACACTCCTTTGCTCCAAGTTTCCTCCACATTTCTCTAAGTCTCCTTCACATTGCTCCACATCCAACACTTGTTATACCTGCAAGAAAACATGAATATACCTTTTTTTAAAGTGTGATTTCATCCATAAAATTGTGTAAAACATAAAGGAATTTAAGCATTTATTTATACACATCACTGACCTAAGTAAAATATGTTGAGATTTTTGTACCTCTTTTATATTATTTTTAATGATATTGCACTTTAAAGAAAGGTATTTTTGATATTTTATTTCAGGAATGATGAATTAAGGTCAATGGAGCAAAAAGATGCAAAAAGGAGCGAATTTGGAGCAAAAAGGACCAAAATGTAGAGAATTGCACTAGGGCGCTGACGACGCCATCGACGCCGCCGACGGCGAGCTTTTCCTGAGGCTACACGACAAAAACT
>NW_018251222.1:64080-64629 GCF_001263595.1 Phalaenopsis equestris | reverse complement strand
GTTATGTGTACTTGTACAATGGATAAGGCCGGATTTTGGAGGGGTGCATAAGCAACTCTTGGGAAAACTCATCCACATCTTTAAAGAGAAGATTTTTGCCAAAAATAGAGGAGTCCTGGAGGTTAGATAGGTTCCATTAGTGTGTAGAGAGCTTGCTAGAGCGTGTAACTGTGAGGAATTCTTTGAGAAATTGTAAGAGTGGAGGGAATGTGAGAGATTTTTTCCTCTTTGCTACTTCAAAGAGGAATTCTGTGTGCTGTAAAGAAAGGAAAGGATTTAGAGGAACTTCGAGGAGTGTTTTTTGGGAGAAATTTAGAGATAAGTTATTTACTTGTTATAGTTTGTATGGCTTTAATTTTATATATGAATTCCGAGTTTTGTTGTGCTTTCCCCATGAGTTATGAGTAGTTTTCTCTGTCTTTGTCCTTGTCTTGAGATTTGTGGAATGGTGATTTGAATTGGTGAAGCCATGAAAATATTTAAGAAATTGTGATGATCTTTTCACTTCGATCTTAATTTACTTTCAATCTGGTCAATTGATTTATTAAA
>NW_018251222.1:39110-63925 GCF_001263595.1 Phalaenopsis equestris | reverse complement strand
GTGGGAGCTCCGAAGTGAGAGCCGGTATCCTCCCAGCCTAGCCGCAGAATCAGTAACCAAGCATAGAATTAGTCAATGTTCTTTATGCCTGGACCAAAGGGTAAAGAATAGGTATGCTCCTATTTGGAACAATATAAATTGAACTAATTCATTTTATCCATTCACTATAATTTCTTGACAAGAAGAATGATGCTTTCTTATATATTGAATATCACAATTAAACCCTACTTTCTATCATTAGTTATTTATATGCTATCCAAATTATCTACTTATTTCAACTGCCTATTAGTGACAGATAAGCAAATTGAACGCCATCGTTGTAGTTGAAGTATTACTTTTTATTAAGCCTTAGTCTGTAGTATTCTATTTCTCCCTATGGGATCGATAACTAGGACTCCATTAGGGCCCTATATTACTTGAGTGATACGTATACTTGCGTTGACAAATTTGACTTTGACATTATTGAATATTATATATATACATCTTTATTAAATCAAACACATATATATAAAGTTGCAATCAAGATTTTGAAACCGTTGTTGAAATTTAAATCTTCTAGTAGCGCCATCAAATTCTTGTAATTGTCGATTTAAAAAAAAAAGGTCGGTCAATCACCCTCTTGAATAATTTTTTATAGTAGTCCTACCTTCAAAAGTAACAAGATCAACAATTTTGCAAGGTGATACAGTATTGATGGGTGGTACTAAAAAATCTACCATCCTCAGGCCAACACTTTAAAAAATATGCCATCTAATGAAATCCTAAATTCATATACCTATTGAACTCATGATTAATTTAGATAAAAGCATTTTGATAGTTTAAAATTAATTTAAATATTGAAGCTGGTTTGATTTCTAATTTTTTTCTTAAATTAAAATTTTATGATTTGATTAAAAGATGAAGTTTTTAGCTTTAAATATAAGGAAATAGTGTCTGTTTTTAGTTTTCTATTAAAGAACTCAGAGTCGCCATATTGTCTATTTATATGTCATTGTATGATTCCTTTTTTCAAGTAAATCTCCCTCTAGGATCATAGAAATGGTCGGAAGAGGAGAGGAATTGAAAAGAAGGATATATGATGAAAATTGACAAATAAATTTAAAAAAGAAACTTGAAAGGCTTATGTAAGATAATCCTCATGTGATAGGTCTAGAGTATACATCTAAATAAAAAATCAAATTGAAATACCTCAAAATATGGTATCCATAAAGAGAATCCCAACATAAGCCACCCATAACCAGAAAACTAAAAAGAACACTTTTGCTTTAGGCTCAAGATCACTCTCACAGGAATGTATCGCTTTGATTAATTATATCTTGGGGGATGCTCAATAATACTCTCGATAAAAGGGATCTTACTTACATTATCATGACAATTGATAGATAGGTCACAAAAAAGATGGTTATTTTGACCACGAGCATCTCAGCACCAGAGAAGCCTATATCAAGCCATATAGGAGAGGGGTGAATCCCTCATATCCACAAATGGACTACGTCACACCATTGAGTGAGGGCTAGGAAATAATTAGGTTGACTTGACAGGAACATCCCTATGCTTCAAGACCTAACCATACCATAAGGGCAGAGAGTGAGTTACCATGACCCAAATAGGCAGTGGTTCAGCAATTGGGGTTGTCAATAAGACATCAACAAAGTCAAATGGTTGAATGGGATCAACAAAAAGGAGGTGGAGAAATCCTACTTTGATAGAGATGTTTGGGTCAGGATACCATGGATCCATCATCGTGACAAGCCTAAAATATGTTATTTTTATTTGTACATTTAATGCCTATTTTTTATAATATTGCACTTTAATGAAAGGCATTTTTTTATGTTTTTGGTTGTAGGTACACTAAGTGGAGTAAATGGAGAAAATGGAGTGAAGATGAAGCAAATTGGAGTTAAATGAAGTAAAAAAGCTAATATTGATCTGGCGCATGAGCTCCAGAATCTGGGGCCTATGTGCCAGAGAACAGAGAGTCTAACACCTAGGTGACAGGATCCGACACCTAGGCACTAGTGACAATTATCTAAAAGATCCATTGAATTTATATGTATTTGAAGAGGTGCTTAATACACCTAAAATATATAACATTTATGTACACATTTTTGTACCTATTTTTAAGGATATTATGCTTTAATAGAAGATATTTGTGTGTTTTTCTTTCAGACACAATTAAATGGATGAAATATGGTGAAAGGAATGAAAAATGATCAAATTTGGAGCAAAATGAAGAAGGTGTGAAAATGAACTGTGGCGCCTGCTGGCACTTAAGCGCCAGGAAATAGAGAAGGTCGCGCCTAAGCACCAAAGACCTCGCGTTTAAGCGCTAAAGGTAGTTATGATGAAAATTTAAAGAATTTTAGATGAATTTTGAAGGAGTGATTGAATCAACTCTTGGTGAAAATGTGAATTAGAGTTATGGGCACAAAAATACATTGAAATGGCTCTTGAAAAGAGGCAATGCTTATAAGATTCATTGCATGTGGGCACATTTTGAAGAGACACCGAAGCACCTTTTGGAAAACTATAAAATGGAGGACATGGATTGAAGATGAAAGAGAGAAAAGAGGGAGAGAAAAAAGAGGGGATATAGAGATATAGAAGACTTAGGAGAGTAGAAAGTAAGGAGTTTTAGAATTTTATTTGGAGCTTCTTCCCACTTTTTTCATTCCTAGTGAAGGGGAAAGTGATTAGATAGTACTAAGTAAGAATTCGTTGTATTTTATGTGTGTAATAGAGAGATTTTAACCCTCTAGGATTGGGCGACCAGTCCTAGGGAGGTTTGTAAGAGAAAGGAAGATATTCAAAGGAACTTCAAGAGTTTAGTGGAGAGAAAATTGACTTATTTTTTTATCATTGTAACTAGGTTTGATTTTAATTTAAAATTCTTGTGTTCTTATATGATTTCTACTTTTAAACTTAATTTTTTGTTGTATTTTCTCCATGAATTTTGAGTAGTTTTCTTTATCTTTTTACTTAAAATGATAAGTAATTAAGTGTTGGAAGGAAGTTGTGTGAAGTATTGATCTATAATGTTGGAATAAGTTATGATGATTTAATCCTTGTACTTCATTTACTTCTTGATTTGTCCAATTGATATGTTAATATTTATTGTGAGAACATGTAAGATCCATGATGATATTGTCTCATTCAACTAATGGTAGAATCACATGAGATTGTATGGATGAGAATGTAATTCATATGGTCGAGTGTAAATAAATAGGGAAAAAATCTTTGATGGGTATAAAGTTAGAGCACTTTAGAGTAACAGACTAAAGCCCCCACTTTGGTCTACTGTTTTAGGTCTTAATACGAGAGGTTAGTCAGCAGGTGGAGGGACAAGAGGGAACTCTAGAGTGAGAGCTAGTATCTTCCCTGCCTAGCCCATCTTCATGACAATTCAAACTTTAGATGAGCCAATATTTTTTATAACATCTCTAGTAAGTATAAAGAATAATATTGCTCCTTTTTGAGACAACACAATTTAAATACTTTCACAACATAATTCCTATACTTGTTATTGATTCATGATAAGGAAAAAAATATTTTATTTGTATTGCTTTCATCTTACAAAAATCTAGTTAAATTTAGTTAGTTGTTTACTTTATTTTCAATTATTAAAATTACCAAAAAGAATTGAATTTTCATTCCCATTATAGTATCTATAGCTTGAGTGAGACTCTATTTCAAAGTTGAGTTTGTTATCAAATTTCTTCTCAAGGGTTTGTAGTTCTCCCTGTGGATTTGATATTTTGGTTCTTAATAAAAAAGTCTTATATTACTTGATAATGATACATATATTTGCATAGTATCCCAATATTTAAAGATAATAGTTGTACTCTTTATTGCCTCAGAGTCAAGTTTTTAGCACCATTGTAATGAAAGAAATATAAATAAAGAGAATTAAAAATTTAACTGCACCTAAATTATAGTACTATTGTACTAGATAGAGATCCAGTTTTTGGCTTTTGTTGTCAGAAAACTTACATCTAGTTCTTAGTAGTGGAGTCAGAAGTAGGAGTATATAAAAGAAAGAGGGATCAGTGCTTGAAGAAACTCTGGGGAGTTTTGAGAGCTCTATTTAAAAAGTATTTTAGAGATTCAAAAGAGAGACTTTGGGAGGAGGAAAGGGAGTTTTTTTTGTAGAGAAGTGCATTCTTTCTAGAGAGGAGAAAGTCTTGATGGCTTGCTTAGGACTTGGATGAGAAGAGGAGAAGTGAGAGATACCTTCTTCACTGAAGATTCTAAGTAAGTTTGGAGTGAATTATAAGGAGAGTGAGTGCAAAAAACTTGAAGGATCTTTGGAAAGGGTTCTAGATAAATTGTGTAATTTATTTATTTTACTTTGTCTTATCTTGTAAACTTTTATTTATGTGTAAATCCATGTGTGGTTGTTTCTTCCTCATGAGATTTAAGTAGTTTCCTTTATCTTTCTCTATGTAATGAGGAATAATTATGTGTAGGAATTTAGATTAGTATAAATGTTTTTAAAATTATATAAATTGTGATTATTCAAACTCTATGCTTCATTTACTTGTCAATCTGGCCAATTGATTTGTTAAAATTGTTGTAAAATGTAGTGAACCAAAATGGGCTATGCTCCAACATAGTAAGAATCACATTTAGCCTCATGGATGAGAATCTAGTCCTTGAGGTTAAGTGCAAAAAAATAAGGAAATAAGTTTTGATTGGCATAGATTAGAGATTTCAGGGTGGCAGACTAAAATCCCCAATTTAGTCCAGATGTTTGGAAACTAAAACAAGATGTTAACCCTTAGGGGAATGGAAGTGGGAACTTTAAAGTGAGAGCTAGTATCTTCTCAGCCTAACCATGGGTTTAGGGACCAAACTCTGGATTAACCAACATTTTTTATGCACTTGACAACGAGTAAAGAATAAAATTGTTCCTACTTAGCATAATACCTTAGTTATATTTTAAAATTATTTTCCTACACTAATTATAAACTCATTGCAAAGGGAATGATGTTTTATGCAAATTTGAACTCTTCATACATTATTAGTTTAGAGTACTGTTAACTTTGCATTTTAAAACCTTTTTAAATTTTCTTACATTTACATTTTCAATTTGCTTAGCATACCATCATTCCCTTAATTCTATAGGATTATATATCCCACTAAAACATGTAATGATTTCTTATATAAGTTATCTACAATTAAAAAGTAGATTTTATTAAAGTCAATTTTATAAGAGTTTTGGTTATTCCCCGTGGGATCGATATTGGGGTTTTTAAAGAAAATCCAATATTACTTGAAACGATAAGTATAATTGTGTACTACCCCTAGTCTCTAAATCCTTTTTATCATCTTTATATAAATTTAATTTTGCACACTAGCTACTAAATATAAATTGGGTCAAGCTTTTGGTCGTATTTCTGAAATTAAATAATTGCATAACTGCGGGTCGGGTCAAGTTTTTGGCATTATTGCCAGGGAAACTACAGGCAAAACCTTTTTACTTAAGAAAACTTAATTTTAATTATAGAAAAATTATATTGTTATTTTTATATATGTCTTGTATTTAAAAATATAAAAAAAGATATATATTTATTATTTCAGTTAGTGTGTTTTGCTTGTTTTAATATTTATCTTTAAAAAGTATATGTGCAGTGCAAAATTTGAAAGTTTAGTACCTTACGTATTTGAGTTAGAGAGAACTATTAGAAAAATTAAAAAATAAAAACAAATTCACAATTTCCAAGAAATAGCAAATACTTTACATAGTAATTTAGAAAATTAAATTGATGAGAATGTACCAAAACCATTAAGAGATTATGCTAACCCTATGGTAGATGGAATTCATCAAACTATACAAACTCTTGTTGTATAAACTAATACATTTGAAATAAACCTTTTATCATTTAGTGGTAAAAAATAACCAATTTAAGGGAACTCCATCTGAAGATCCTAATGTAAATCTTGCAAGTCTGGTGTCTCTAATGATGTTGTTAGGCTTAGGCTTTTTCTTTTTTTTTTGAAGGTTAAAGTTAAAATGTGATTAAACTCATCAGGACCTAAATTTATTAGAATCTGGAGTGATCTAGCACAAATATTTTTGAATAAGTATTTTGCACTATCAAAGACTATTAAGCTTAGAAATTATATTACATCTTTTTGTAAATTTGAAGGGGAATCAATATATGAGGCTTGGGAGCGCTTTAAGGAACTTCTTAGGAAGTGTCCACACCATTCTTTGCCCAATTGGTTAACAATTCAAACATTTAATAATGGATTAGTAGGACCTCTTAGATCTATTATTGATGTTGCTGATGGTGGATCATTAATGTTAAACTCTTTTGATGAAGCATATTCATTAATTAAAGAAATGGCTACGAATAATTTTCAAAGGCCTTCTAGATGGGTAAATCCTAAAAGAATAGCTAGTGTTCAATAGCTAGTGTTCATGGAATAGCTAGTGTTCATGATTATGACATTATTTCTATGTTAACATCTCAAGTAGTTGCAATATCAAGAAGGATAGATCAATTATGAATGACTTTATCTAAAACACCTCAAGTAATTGAGGAAAATTCATTTGAACAAATGATTGATTCCAACCTTCCTACATTTGAGACTTTGATTGCAATAAACAATAAACCTAATAGCCCCTATTCAAAATATTACAACCCAGATTAAAAAAAACCACCCAACTTTAATTATAATAACAATTCTGGTGGTGCTAACCAGCAATGGGGAAATAATCAAATCAACCCATCAAGAAACTGGAATAAACAGAGTAGTACTAAATATAGACCAAATTATCCTGCTGGATTTAATAGTAATCAATAATATAAAGAGAAGAAGTTGTCTATAGAAGAAGTGGTGTTATATATGTGTAATCAATTACAAAGTCAAGCAGCAATAATTAGAAATATAGAAAATCAACTTGGACAAATTGCTAACGCTCTTGGCAATAGGCCTCAAGGATGTCTTCCTAATAATACTGAAGTCAATTCTAAAAACCAGAACAAAGAACAAGTGAAAGTTGTCCAATTAAGAAGTGGAAGAGAATTGGAGATGAGAGTTAAAAAAGAGATTGAAGTTAAGAAAGAGAGAGAAGAAATTGAAAAGTCTGCTGAAGATATTCCTCAAGACCTAGAAAAAACCTATTTCTCCAATGAAGATCAATTTATTATGACCACACCTCCATTTCCTCAGATACTTCAACAAAAAAAAAATTAGATAAAAAATTTTCAAAGTTTCTGGAACTATTTGAGAAGTTAATTATTAATATTCCATTTGCTAAAGCTTCTTAATAAATGTCAAAATATGTAAAGTTTATGAAGAATATTCTGAATAATAAGAGGAAGTTTATAGATAAAGAAACTGTTTCCATCAGTAAAGAGTATAGTGTAATAATTCAGAAGAAACTTCCTCATAAACTAAAATATCTTGGCAGTTTTTATGGGAAAGCTTTATGTGATCTAGGGGATGGCATTAAACTTATGCATCTGTCTATTTTTTGAAGGTTAGGTTTAAGAGAGATTTCTCCCACTTTTGTAACTATTTAGTTAGCTAATCGATCAATTACTTACCCAAATGTGTTTATAGAAGATGTGTTAGTAAAAGTGGATAAATTTATTTTTTCAGTTGATTTCATTATATTAGATATAGAGGAAGATAAAGAAAGCCCACTCATTTTAGGGAGACCTTTTCTTGCTACTGGAAGAGCTATGATAGATGTGAAAAAAGGTGAGTTAACCAAAAGAGTCAATGATCAGGAAGTGACATTTAAATTTTCAAAAGCCATGAAATATCCAACAAAGGGAAGAGAGGATGAATGTTTTAGAATGGAACTTATCAATCAACTGAGTAGTAGCCATTTCAAGGAACATTATGAAGATAAATTGGAACAATAAGAAATTGAGATTGAAGAAGATATTGATCTGAAAGATAAAAAAATTAATGAGGATACAAATTACGTTCGGGAAAATTTTGGGTTGTTGGACATGAGTGAAAACTAAAAATCTTTTAGTCCTTCAATCAAAAAATTGATTAAATTAGAGATGAAGATTCTACCTATGCATTTAAAGTACGCCTCTCTATGAAACTCATCTAAATTACTTTTTATAATATCCTCAGACCTAATTGAAGATCAAGACATAAATTAATGGAAATTTTAAAAAATTATAAGAAAGCTTTTCAATGGACGATAGCTGATATTAAAGGAATCAGTCCTTCAATTTGTATGCACCAAATTTTAATCCTCAAAGGAGACTAAACCCTATAATGAAAGAAGTTACCCTATAATGAAAGAAGTTAGAAAGAAGTTATTAAGAAAGAAATTGTAAAGTGGTTAGATGTTGGAATTATTTATCTTATTTCAGATAGTGCTTGAGTTAATCCTATCCATTGTGCTCCTAAGAAAGGGGAAATGATTGTATCTATTAATGAAAAGAATGAATTAATTCTTATTCAACAAGTCACTGAGTGGCGTATCTGATTTGATTATAGAAAATTAAATCTCGCCTGTAGGAAAGATCACTTTCTCTTACATTTTCTGGATAATGTTAGACAGGCTAGTGGGCACAGATATTTTTGCTTTTTGGATAGATATGCCGGTTATCACTAAATTCCTATAGCTTCTAAGGATCAAGAAAATACCACATTCTTGAGTCCTTATGAGACTTTTGCTTTTAAACGGATTACCTTTATATTAAGCAATGCACCTAAAACTTTTCAAAGATGTATGATGTCCATTTTCTGTTATTTAATTGAGAAAGGAATAGAAGTTTTTATCAATGACTTTTCAGTGGTTGGTACTTCATATTAATTATGTTTAAATGATTTAGAAAAAGTACTAAAATATTGCGAAGAGATAAATTTAGTTCTCAATTGAGAGAAATGTCAATTTATGGTTGTAGGAGGAATTGTACTTTTACATAAAAATTCTAAAAAATTGTATGAAAGTAGATCCACTGAAAATTCAAGTTATTGCTAAACTACCTCCTCCTACTAAAGTGAAAGAAGTTAGGAGTTTCTTAAGACATGCTGGTTTCTACTGGCGATACATCAAAGTTTTTTAAAAAATTACTAAGCCTCTATGCCAACTTTTAGAGAAAGATGACTTATTTGATTTTAATCAGGAGTGCCTAAATGCTTTCGAGTTATTAAAATAAAAAGTAATCACTGCTCCTATTATTGTTTCATCTGATTGGGGGCTACCACTTGAGTTGATGTGTAATGCGAACGATTATGCTATTGGGGCTGTTTTGGGACAAAAATATGATAAAATTTTTAAAGTAATATAGTATGCTAGTAAAACTCTTAATGAAGCTCAAATTAATTATACTAAAACTTAAAAAGAGTTATTAGCAATAGTATATGTATTTGATGAATTCAGACCTTATCTTATTGGAACTAAATGTGTTGTGCATAAAGATCACTCTACTATTAAATATCTGATGTTGAAGAAGGATGCAAAACCAAGGTTAATCAGATGGGTTCTTCTGATGAAAGAATTTTATTTTGAAATAGTAGATAGAAAGGAAAATGATAATCAAATAGCTGATAATTTACCTAACTTGGATAAGAAAATTCAGTTAATCTTGAAAATGACATTAATAAACATTTTCCTGATGAAAAATTATATCCTGTAACTAAAGGACGTGTTCTATGTTATGTCGACATAGTTAATTACATAGTTAGTCACATTTTACCTAATGATTTTACACATTCACAACATAGCAAATTTAAGCATCATGCAAGATCTTTCTTCTGGGATGACCCATATCTATATAAACACTGTAAGGATCAAATTATTAGAAGATGTGTACCTATGGAAGAAACTCAACAAATTATTCAGAAATGTCATGATTTTCATTTTTGGGGACACTTTGAGATTAATAAAACTGCACATAAGCTTTTACTATATGGATTTTATTGGCCTGCAATATTTAGAGATGTTAATACTTATGTACAAACATGTGATCGATGTCAGTGGGTAAACATTATTTCTAGAATAAATGTAATGCCCCTCGATGTTACTTTAGAGGTTGAATTTTTTTATGTTGGGGTTTTAGACTTTATGGGACCATTTATACCATCTTTCAGAAATATATACATATTAGTTGTTGTGGGCTATGTTTCAAGGTGGATAAAAGCTTTACATCGCTGTGATGCTCGAAGTGTTGCAAAATTTTTAAAAAGTAATATTTTTAGTAGATTTGGGATGCCTAGAGTAATAATACAGATGTGGGAAGTTATTTCAGGAATAAGAAGTTTGAAAAATTAGTTAAAAATATGATAATATACGTAAACTTGCCAATTCTATCATCCTCAAACCAGCGGTCTAACAACTATATCCAACCGAGAAATTAAAAGAATTTTGGAGAAAACTATAAAGATAGATTGGATGGAGCATTATGAGCTTATAGGATGACATATAAAACTCTTATAGGAATGACCCCATACAAACACATATTTGGGAAGGCTTGTCCCTTACCAGTAGAATTAGAACATAAAATTTGTTAGACTATTAAAGAATTTAATTATAACTTGAAAGATGCTGGCGAGAGATGACTATTGAAATTTAATGAGCTTGAGGAAATCAGAAATGAATCTTATGAGAATGCAAAACTTTATAAGGAAAAGTTGAAACTATGACATGATCAAAAGATTTTAGTAAACAATCTAGAACCTGAATAAGAAGTTTTACTATATAATTCAAGGTTGAAATCATTTCCTGGGAAACTAAAATCTAGGTAGTTGGGTCATTCGTTGTGATAAAAATTTATTCTTATAGTGCTGTGGATATCAAGGAATTGAAAAATGATAAAATTTTCAAAGTGCATGTACATAAGTTTAAACCTTACTTTGATGGAAATAGATCTAAATCTAATGAAATCCTAATGTTGGGCCAACATGAGTATGATGTAGATATGCCTGACTGACGACGTTAAATCAAGTGTTTTGTGGGAGGCAACCCATTGTTATCAGAATGAATTGAGTTTAGTTGGTTTAGATTTGTTTGTGAGTATTTACTTGATTGAGTTTGAGAGTTGCACATGTATTGTTACTACTTAAAACAATATAATTCATGACCTAGGGAAGGTTAATACGTGTATTTGGACCTTTGGTGAACCAGTTTTTTACTGTGCACTAGCGCTTAGACGCAAAAATATAAAGAACCTGACACCTAGGAGGCCAAATCTGGCGCCTAGGCGCCACAATTACTGAATTGTTAAATAGAGCGGATTTGTAGGGTTTTTTTTAACAATTTTAGCCATTTTAAACACACAAAACCTTCAATTCATTTCATTCTTCACAAGGTTTGTGAGTGATAAAAGTTTTGAGATCTCACCAGATTTCAAGAATCATGGATTGCAATGCTTTGGCAAGCCCAACTCTTGGAGTCTATGATCATAAGAAGTTCATAAGCAAAGAATCACAAAGACTTCATGATAGGACTTTGGTGAAGAGGAATTTGATAAAAGAAAGAGGATTCATTGTGCCTGGAGGGTAGATTGAGGCAATTATTTCACAGAGGCGTTAGGAAGTGCTTTGCTACACCACTGTCACTGCTGTGATCTCTATTGTGAAGGAATTCTATGCAAATCTTCATGGATTAAATCAGGGATTGGTTTATGTTTGAAGTAAGTTAGTACCTTTCACTCCTTTAGGAATCAACAAGTTGTCCTTAGTGGATGGCATGCCAATTTGTGAATTTGCTAACTTTACTCTGACTAGAGACAATTTGACAGAGATCTTCATATTCCTGACGGATAGCGATGAACGATGGAAATTTAGAAGCGATTCCATGGTTTATTTTCTCGCTGTAAGATTAAATTCAACATCTATGCCTTTCCACTTCTTCATTTCTGCGAAATTACTTCCTACCACGAACATCAAGAAAGTAACAAAGGAAAGTGCAATCCTTAATTATTGTATTCAGACAAAAAGACCAATTGATGTGGGGACACTTATTGATATATCCATCATAAGAGTTGCACTCAATGGATCTATGACTGGGCTTGAACACGCTGCAGTTATTTTTTCACTTTGTAGCCAAGTCAAGGTCCCTTATGAAAGTTGGGAAAATATACTTATTCCCTAGAATCCCATGGACCAGCCTACCTTGAGGTGTGACAACATTGATCTTTTTGCGGCATATGGAGAAAGTCCTTATATAGATTGGTCTTCATGCCCTTCCACATCATCAGCATCTTGACGTGCTGATAGTTTGGGAAGTATCTTAGAGGCAGTGAGGAATATAATGAAGGAGATATTAGTGGTTTATAACAGGATCAGCAGTATCATTGATTAATTTGATCATCTGGATTGACAAATGAAACAACGGTCGGATCATATTGTCGTAGTTCATGATGCACAAGAGGAATTGTTGGATCAACAAAGATTCTGAGGACTTCCCAAACTATCCCTTCTTTAACTTGTATGTGTATCAATCACTTGATATTAGAGAAGTGGATAGTGAGGTTGATGACAATTTGTAGTGAATTTTTAGTAGTAGCTTCTATATGTGCTTTTTGTTGTGATGTGTTTTAATAATGTTTGGTATTGTTGAGCATTATCTCTGTGGTGTGTATGTTGGATATTTTAGTGTTTGAATGCTTAAGATTCTATGAGTGATTTCAAAAATTGTGTTTTAAGGTTGTGAGTGTCATATATTAGTGTTTGTATGGAGATTTGATTTATATTTAAATATAAGTGATTGTTTGTGTTTTGTGAAAATTATGTGTTTAAAGTTGTTCAAACATGTAGAATTTGGCTTTCTAGGGTTTGCATTGCCTTGGTGTGTAGTGCTTGTTGTTGAAATTTAATGAAAAAATGAAAAACTAAAATCTGAGCTCTGGCGCCTAAGTGCTGAAATATGTCCCCTAAGCGCCAAAAACCCGAGAGCTTTGCGCTTTGGCACTAGAATTGGCGCCTAAGTGCCGGTTCAGCTGAACTGAAAATATGGGCTTAAAACCCATTTTTTACCCTAGTCGTCATCTTCTTCTTCCTGATTTTGTAAAAAACTGTGTGGGGGCTTCCTAAGGCTTCTCAAATCTTGGTTTTTGGAGCAATTTCTTGACTTAAAAATTTTGTATTTGATCTCCTCTAGGTAAGAGCTTCACTTTAATGCAAAAATTTTTTGATTTTCACCATGGATTCTTCTCACATTGCTCATGTACATAAATTTTGGATTTTTTTGGAAGAAATGAGTGATGAATCCATGGTAGAAAGTTTCTTCTCTTAGAAAAAATGTTGTTGGGAGTTTAAGAATATTATTTGAAATTTATGTGGATTTTTTTTTTTGGAATTTCTTATAGATTATGGCTTCTAAAACTGAGCGAGGAAAAGGAAGAAATGAGTTTGATTCGAGGAAATTTGCCAATATGAAGACTCAATTTAGATACAATGATCTCCTTGTGAATAGAAAGTTGATCCTGGGGGAGCAATTTAAAGCTTATTATAGCTCGACCTAGGAAAGTTTCAGTAACTTCACCGCAGTAATAGTAATTTCTATTCTCTGAGAATTTTATGCCAATTTCTCTAAAGCTTCTGATGATCAAGTTCATGTTCGAGGAAAAATAGTGGAAGTTACTCCTGAGCACATCAAAGTTCTATTCCAATTACAAAATGTTATGAACTATGACTATTCTTCATTTGAGTCAATTGAATCTGAGTTGGATGAAGTGATAACATTTCTGACTGACAAAAGAGGAGCTTCAAAAATTAAGAACAATCATAAGGTAAACTTCTCTACCTCAATTTTAAATTCTTCCTCCAAGGCATGACGCTATTTAATCTCTGCACAACTTCTTCCCACTAATCTCTTAGTGAGGTGACCAAGGAGAGGGCATCTTTGAATTTCTGCATTCAAAAGATGAAGAATTTAAGTATTAGATCTATAATTTATCAAAATATTTCTTCTAGATGTGATGTGAGTATATTGAAGGATTAGATTTCCCTGGCCTGATTTTTACTTTATGTAAGCAATCAGGAATAATGTATGAGAGTTGGGAAGAACATGTGCAACTTCTTAAGCCAATTAGTAGAGCCAACGTTCATGTATATGAGTTGCATGCTAAAATGAGATCTAGGGGAGGAGGTTCAGATACTCCTTCAACCTCTACCTCCAGACCATCTACTTCTCGTACTGCTGCTCAATCTTCTGCAACTCTAGAAGATCTTTGTAGTGATTATCAGGCTTTCACACATGACATAACATATCTCCAAGGCAAAGTGACTGATATTGATTATAAGATTGATCATGTACAGGGATACATAACCATGATACAAGTTTCAATACATATATTGTGAGTTTTCTGCAAGGAGATCATAATGTTCAGTTTCCACTAAGTCCTCCATTTCCAGAATATCACCCAGAGAACTATATGGAAGAGGAGAAGATTGATAAGGACACAGAAGAATATGATGATGAGGATTTGCAGGATTAGTATCTTTGTGTTGTTTGTTGTTTGTTTTGTTGTATTTATTTATATTGTTAGATGTCTTGAACTCTTTAGTGTAGAAATTATTGTTGTGAACTTGTTGTAATTTTGATTTATTACTGTTTGTTGCTTATGCTACTTATTGTATGTGTTGATGCACTACTGATTATTTTACTATACTGTTGTTGTTGTACATGTTATAATGTTTAGAAAAACTCATGTATTTAACAATTTCTTTTTGTTATATACATGTTAATTAGGCTCTACTGCTATTGTATACCTGCTTCTTGTACTTATATATTTTCATGTTGATCCCATTTTATTATAAAAATCATTTTTTTCAAAAAAAATAATTTTTTTCCTGTATCTTTTCAATTATAAAAGACTTAATCTATTAAGAAAATTTTAAGTTTGGGGGAGGGATAAAAACTTTTGAAAAACATAATTTTATTTTTCCTTAAGAAACTATATTCAAAGAAGATATCTTTTAAAGTAATATGAGGTATGTGGTGTTATTTTCAGAGAAATGTGTTTTTTTTATTCTATAGATGTTGTGGTAAGACTTAAGTAAATTTTTTTATGATAAAGGTTAGTTCTAAGAATTAATATATTAAGTAAAAAAGAATAGGAATAGAATTTTACTATTTAAAGTAGGAAAGAAATTGTCTTTTAGATCTATACTTTAAGGAATTGAGGCTCTATGAAAATTCTTTTTGAAAACTTATGCAAATTATTAAAGTAAAGAAATGTAATGAGTTTTTAACTTTAAGAGGAGAATAGTGAAGTTCAAAATCATTAAAGAATGATCTAGATACAGTAATCCTCACTTAGAAAAAGAAAAGAAATGATTGAAAATGATCCTAAAAGTAAAAAAAGTAATGAAAAAGAAAAAGAAAAAAGGAAAGAAAGAAAAGAAAAGTATATGTGAAAGTGAGGAGAAGCTTGAAAGGATGTCTAATTAAAAACTTGACGTCACTTGAAACATTTTAAAGAAAGAGACTTACTTACATTTTTTAGCCTTTATTTTCTATAGTGTTAGTTTACTTTTACTAGTAGAGTTTTCTCAAATTCTATTTGTTATTTTTCAGAGACTCCTATGTTTTCAAGCTATATATAATTTTTGAAATGAATATAAGAATCATAATTCCTAGACTTGATTATAAAATATTCTTATACCTTATTTCTAACCTGAATTATTAAGATTTTTCTAAAGTAATGACTACCGACTACCACATTTACAGGACATTTACAGGACAAAACTATAGAGGACATAAATGAAACCCACCACTACATATTAAAACATGTTAACATATTTTTCAGAAGAAATAAGTTACTTGAGAACAAGTAGCAATTAAGTTTGAGGGATTTTGACATGTTTAAAATATGTTATTTTTATTTGTACATTTAATGTCTATTTTTAATGATATTATGCTTTAATGAAAGGTGTTTTTTTTGTTGTAAGTACACTAAATGGAATATGTTGAGGAAATGGAGCAAAAATGGAGAAAATTGGAGTCAAATGAAGCAAAAAGGCCTATGTTGATCTGGTGCATAGGCGTCGGACAGCAGAGAGCTTGACGCCTAGGCCCCAGAATCTGGTGCCTAGGCGCCAGTGACAGTTACCTAGAAGATCCATTGAATTTGGAAAAATTTTGAAGAGGTGTTTGAAGAAATTTTTGGGGGTTTTAAGCTTTATTTAAAGAGACTTTTGGAAGGAGGTAAAGGGAGTTCAGAGAGATGAAAGTCTTGAAGGCTTGCTTAGGACTTGAAGGAGAAGAAGAGAAGTGAGAGATAACTTTTTTACTGCAGATTTTAAGTAAGTTTGGAGTGAATTGTAAGGAGAGTGATTCAAAGGAAATTGAATGATTAATTAAGAAAGAGTTTAAGATAAGTTGTGCACTTTGTTTATTTTACTTTTTCTTGTCTCGTAAACTTTCATTTATATATAAATCCATGTGTAGCATATCTTGGCATATGTTCCAAGGCTTCAGTAAAAGAAATGTAACTTGGCATATGTTCCAAGCATTTAAAGTTTTTAATGATGTTTGAAAATTAATCATCTCACCTAATGAATTTTCTTCTATCACATGAGGTGTTTGAGAAAAGTTCATTCCAAATTGATTTAACTTCCTAGATATTGTAGCAACCTGAGTTCTCAATATAGAAATTGCATCATTATCATGAACACTGGCTACTTTCTTAGAATTTACCCTTTCAGAGGGCCATTGAAAACTGTTTGTAGCCATCTTTTCAATTAATGTATAAGCTTCATCAAATGATTTTACATTAATGATCCTCTAACAAAAACATCAATAATAGATATAAGGGATCCTACTAACCCATTATAAAATGTTTGAATATTTAACGGGTCTGGAAAGAAATGATGTGGACACTTTATAAGGAGTTCTTTAAATTATTCTCATGCTTTGTATATTGACTCACCTTCATACCGAGTAAAAGAGGTACTATCATTTGTAACCTTAACAGCCTTTGAAGCTGAAAAATAATTAGCCAATAATTTTTATGCTAACTCCCCCCAAGTTCTAATAGATCCGAGTGTGAAATAATTTAATAACATCTTAGTTTTATCCCTTAAGGAAAAAGGAAAAAGTGTAAGTCTAACAATGTGAGTTGTTACACCATCATATTTAAATGTAGCACAAAGTTCTAAAAAGGTACAAGGTGTATGTTTGGATCCTCAAATGGGGTTCCCCCAAATTAATTTTTTTTGTCTCATTTGTATAATAACAGGCTTAAATTCAAATGAGTTAGCCGCTGCAGTAGGGGTTTGTATACTTGAGTGAATTTCATCTGGTGTAGGGTTTGCATAGTCCCTTAAAGGTCTTTGTAAACCATGATGTTCATTTTCAACAGTTTGGTTATTTAAGTGATTTTGCGATGTGTTTATCATTTCTTGAAAATTATGAAGTTCTTTTTGTTTTCGAATTTTTCTAATGGTTTGTTTTAACTCAGAATTGTAAGACACTAAACCTTCAGATCCCAAACTATGAATGTACGATTAAAAATTTAGAAAATAAAAATAAAACAAAATACTTAAAAAATTATTTTTTTGTTATTTTTTATATTTTTTGGTTATTTTAATTTTTTTCCTGAATTTTTTTATGTTTTATATTTTTTTAAAATAAACAAATATTGATAAAAAAAATAAAATGCAATTTTTCTAAAAGTAAATCTACAACCAAATAAAGATTTCTAAGTCTGAAAATTCCATTATGTCCTTGGCAATGGTGCCAAACCCTTGACCTGACCCACAGTTACATAATTATTTAATTCCAAAAAGATGACCAAAATGTTGACCCAATTTATACTAAGTGGCTAGTGTGCAAAATAAATTTGTAATTAAATTGATTAATGGTTTATACACTAGGGGCATTGCGCAAGTATACATATCATTTCAAGTAACATAAAGTTTTCTTTAATAACCCTAGTATCAAAACCACAAAGAAATAAAGATTTTACTATGTTAACTTAGAAATGTTTCTACTTAAACTATAAACTAATTCACAGAAGAATAATATCAAACTGTTTGTAAAAGGATGTAACTAAGTGGCTACTTCTAATTTAAACTAAAGGAAAATGCGAAGTCTCTAAATTAAAAGTGTATAAAGTAGAACAATTATAAAAAACGTCTTTCCCCATGTAAGGAGATTGTAAATCAGTACAGAAATCAAATGATTAAAGATAAAAATGAGGTATTGTAACAAACATGAACATACCTATTCTTTACCCCTTTTAAGCATAAGGAACTGGCTAATCTAAAGTTAGTTTCAGCTTGTGTGGTAGTGTTAAATAGATTCTAGCTTCTCACTTCTAGATTACCCATTGTGCTCTCTCTTTATAACCTATTAGTGACCCTTAGTTCCAACTTTAGACAAAATTAGTAAAGGATTTTACCTGTCACCCTAGAACCACAAATTCTATACCCATCAAAACTTATCTCCCTACCTATTTGCACTCCACTGAATTTGGTATTCCCTTCCTCCAAGGTTTAGTGTGGTACTCACTAGTTGGTGAAATCACAGCCCCTCCTATGTCATTATGTTTCACAATACGTTTTATCATAAAAAATGACCAGTTTGCAAATTAAATAAAGAACCAGTGAAAATACCATCACAAATTGTTTGAATAAAAGAAATCTTTAAAACATTCTAATCTGACACATCATTACTTTTTATTGCAAGGAGAAAGAAAGGAAAACTACTTAAAAATCATGAGGATAACAAAACAAAGCGACATAAATATAAAAACCAAGTTTACAAGATAATTCTTAAATAAAAGTACAAATACTTATCTCAAACTTCTCCTCAAAAAATCCTCTGAAGTTTTCAGATAGAACTTGAGTTCACAATACTCACACAAGACTCTACAATCCCCAAACTCCCACTATAATGGCCGCCCACCCCTATAGTGGCCTAAACTACTAAAAAAAATAAAGTTATTCTTTTTTATCCTCCTTTGAACATATAGAAAAGTCTTCTATATATAGAGCCCTGAAAGTAACCAAGGGCCACTTAAGGTACCTTTTCAAATTTCGTCCAAATTCATTGAATCTTGGGCAAACCATTTATGGTGTCTAGACCCCCAACTATTGCTCCTAGGCACCGGCCTTCTAAAATATCCTGACATATAGGCACCAAGTCACCTTTTGTGTCTTTGGCTTCAATTGACCCATTTTTGCTCCATTTTTGCTCCTTTTTCCCTTAAACTCTATTTCTTGAACCTGAAATCAAAAACACACAAAATAACTTTCATTAAAGTGTTATATCATTAAAAATAAGCATTAAATACATAGATAAAAAAAGTTAATTTTATGGTGTGTCATAAAGCATCCATTTTTTGATGTTCTTATCGACACAATTGATACAACACGATAATACAAACTTTGTGATTAATATAAGGATACTAAAAATGTAGCTCAGTACAATTGTGTTGTATCAGTTGTACTGAGTAACCTAACCGCCTTATAAAATTTGGTAGCATCGATACAACTGATACAAAAATGTTCTGTCAAAGAGAACGCACATAAATATTTTATTTGTATAGAATTGATGCATAAATTTCATCAAGAAATTTTGCTTAGTACAATCTTTTTGTATCAGTTGTACTGAATTACTCCATTAATGAACTTATAATCAATTATTTACATTTTAACCTTTTTGTATTAGTTGTATCTAATATTACATATCTTATGTTCAGTAAGAGATAGTGTAAAAGCCATAGAAGAAAAGAATATTATTACTAACATTAATTGAATAAATGAATAAATGAATATTTTGTAATCCTCATAAATTAAGGGAAAATAGTAATACTAATAGAAATAGTGAGATTAATAATTAGAGAATAGCAAATTTTGCTTAGTACAACTGTGTTGTATTGGTTTTACTGAGCTATTTAACACCTTTATAAAATTTAGTAGCTTTGGTACGACTGACACAACATGGTTGTACCAAAGAGATCACACATAAATTTCATCCTACATCATAAGTATCATTAAGAAATTTATCTCAGTACAATCATGTTGTATCGGTTGTACAGAGTTACCCATTTAATGAATTTACATAATTTATTTGCCTTCCTGTAAACCAAGGGTAAATAGTAACACTAATAGAAATAGTGAGATTAATAATTGAAGAATAGCAAATTTGCTCAATACAACCATGTTGTATTGGTTGCACTAAGCTACCTAACCGCCTCTATAAAAATTGGTTGCTTTACTATAACCATATTAGCGAATAAAAGAAGTATATTATAGAATAAAAGAATGATGATTGGAGAATAAAAGGGTGGGATCAATAATTGGTAGCATCGGTACAACCATATAATACAACAAGATTAATAATTGGAGAATAACAAATTACCTTCACATCTTCATAAATCAAAACAACTTATTGACTAAAAGAATTATATATCTTATGCTCACTAATAGATTCCTGTAACAATGAAAAAATAAAAGAATTATAGTACACAAATTTATAAGATAAAACCATGATATTACATAAATTATATATATTGTGTTCATTCAGGGAGTCGCATAACATTTACAGAGAAAAAAAAATGATATTACACAAATTTAATGTATATTACAAACATTCACATAATAAATGATCAAACAAATAGAAATTAAATATAAATGTGTTACATATAAAACTATCTAATTGTACCACAATATATCCTATAAGCAAAAAGTGACCCTGAATATGGTATTTTTTCAGCCTACTCCTTTAGGTCCCTCAATTTAATTGATGGTTTGGAGATAATAGCCTCTATATGTTTACAAATGAACATCCCACAATAAAAATTTTTATTCTAGTGTGGATGTTGGCAATAAATTCCATAGGCCATTCAGTGACGGGAGAGTCGAAGGCAACACCGACATCTTTATTCAAAAGTTAAATCTTCAAGTTTAACAAGATTAGGAAATTCATATTTTTTAATGTGAGATGTTTGAATAAATCATAATTATAGACTTATTTCTTGGGACATCCTTGCTAGGTGCATCGAATTAGGCAATGAATCATAGAATAGACACTTTTTTCAACCAATTTAGCCACCAATAATGGCCATTGTTGTTTGTCCACAATGAGTAGAATAATATATTAAGAATTTGCCACAACAACCTTATTTACATGTTGGATAAAAATTTTACTTTTATTTTGATATTTTTCTAATTTATCATAGCAGGTTCAATTAATAAAATCCAAAAAAATTAGAAATTTTTTATTAAAATAGACAAATCCTTACAGTTAAGATGTGACTTTGACATTTACCAAATGCATACTAGAGCTATAAATAAATAGTTCATACGGGCCAAGAAGAATTTTACTATTCTCAATCAACATTAGTAAAAATTAATCCACATGATCGTCTATCAAATATTGGTTTTTGAGCACCTGATCTACATCCTTCCCGCTCAAATGGATATTTCCTCTTAAAAAAATGTTATCATCTTTGCATTTCAGTTAAGAGATTGATAATTATTTTTTGGAATCATTAAACTAAAAAATATGAATTAAAAAATATGAGAAAAACATATTATCAATACAAATCGACATTGCGTTGAGAACTTCTATCAATGAAATCAACCCAATGTGGTGGAATTAGATTTTTGACAGAGAATTAAACTTTTAATTGAGGAGGACTTGCCTGATTAACATTTGGATTATTAATATTTTTCAATAATAAAAATACATAAATGTATGCTACATAAAACAATAACATCTAATTCTCATAAAACATGCCTTATCATGGATCTTCATCAGGATAGACTACAAAATTATTCTTGGCTTGCTCTTCAGCAGCTTTTTGCACCAATTCTCTCCTCCTTTGTTTCTCTTCAACAACATGTTGCAATAATTCTTTATTCTTGGGTTTTTCTTCAATAACATGTTCTGGATGCAAGTTAATATAAAATTTATTTAGAGTGATATTAACAATAGTTAGACATTGTATAACAAAGTTTTTATTACCTCCTTCATTCCTTCTTTCAAGCCCACTTTCTCTTCTAACTTTTCTGGTCTTTCTATTCTTGGTTCAGTTGCAATAAATATTTAATTAAAAGATGAAATGAACATAATTGGATGATTCTAAGTAAAATATTAATGTAATTAGAGCACACTTTAGTAATATTTTACACAACAACTATTGTTTCTTTCTCTCTTAAAATTTTTAGTCTTTTTCTTTTATTAATTTTTGGAGGATCCGTGAATGGATTCCTTACTGCCAATAGCTTCCTGTCTTCTTTATGCTTTAGAGTTTTTACAATGATTTTATGTTCCTTTTTCTTTTTTCAAGCCTCTCTCTTCTGCAATTGAGGTGGAGTTGGCTCGGGTGGGGGGTCTTGATACATCAAAAATATATGCATATGCATTTGATACATCAAAAATATATGCATTTTTTGACCCATATTTTATACTCATTTTTTGTGATATTGCACTTTAATGGAAGTTATTTTTATATTTTCTTGCACGTTATTGAATTTTAAGACTTAAAGTAAAAATGATGAAATTTGGAGCAAAAATGAAGAAGTTGAAAATTTATTTAGCGCCGACGGCGCCGTTTAACAGAGAGTAGCAAATTAAATTGTGGAACACTGGCGCCGATTACACCAGAATGGGCGCCCATGGTGCCAATGTCGGTTCAACCCCTATTGCTAGAAGAATCAATGAATTTGGATGCTTTTTGAAGAGTTTTTGGAGGCACCTATTGGAGAACCAACTCTAGGCTTTATTTGGGGCAAAATTGATCAGAAAAGTGACTATTCATAACATTTCATCATACAAATTCAACCTTCTATGCATTTCACAATTTTCCATTTTTCATTCCACAACCATTTAGAGTCCATTGCTCTTATAATTTAGAGTTTTTTTGTGAGTTTAAGTGTGAAATCTTCTCTAAGAGTGTTGAAAAAGGAGAAAAGTGAGAGATTTCTTCTTCCTACATTTCCTAGAAGAGGCTATAAGAGATTTGCTTTGAGAAAGAGTTTCAGATAAGTGTTGTTTGTTTATAAGTGTTGTATGAATTTTCTTTTATATATGAAATTCGTGTTTTGTTGTATCTTTCTCATGAAGTCTCCTACTCCAAGATATAGTGAAATGAAAAGATAATATGGATGTGCCAATATTAAAATATAAAATAAATTGTGATGATTTTTCAACTCTGAACTTAATCTACTTTTTTATCTGGCCAATTGAATTATTAAAATATGTTGTGAAACATATGATCCAAGAAATAGAGTATGAGCTCTACAACAGAGTGAGGATCACATTTGATTCCATGAACCATGAAGGAGAATTTCATTCATGGAATTAAGTGCAAATAAATAGGGAAATATACTTTTTTGGGTGAAGAATTGGAGAATCTTTAGGGTGACAAACTAAAATCTCCAATTTAGTTTTAGTGTTTAAAAACTAAAGCGAGAGTTAGCCTTCAGGTGAAGGGAAGTAGGAGCTCTGGAGTGGGAGTCAGAATCCTCCTAGCTAGCCACAAATTTAGAGACTAAACCTGGGATTAGCCAATGATTTTCTATAACACTGTATCAGGATAGAGAATTAAAACTACTCCTATTTGGCACAATACATATTAAAACCATTTATCTCATCTCATTTTACCAAAATCTCATTTTGGTGGGAAAGATGTTTTTTCACATAAAAAATCTTCATCACATAAACATAATTTAATAGTTTAGTAGTTACTATTTAAACTTTGTATTAAATTTAAACCTTCTTCGTGGGATCGATATTTGAGGCTTAAATAGAAAGTCTTTTATTACTTGATAACGATACGTATACTTGCGTAGAATCCCAACATTAATTGCTTAAATTTCTAATTTATAAAAAAATGCATCAAGCTTTTGGCACCATTGCATAGCGGAGTCAACTATATAATTTTACACAACTATATTTCACTCGGGATCAAGTTTTTGGCGTCGTTGTCATGGAAGGTAACAGTAAATTAAATAGATTTGGTAAATTAGGAAATTTAGAGATAATTAATTTAAAAACAAAACTAAAAAAATTTAAAAATTCAAAAAAATCCAAAAAGAAAAAATATTTTTATTTAAGAGTTATTTTTAAGAAATTTTTTCTTTGCTAATTACATTTGTTTATCCAAAATATTGGATCTGAAGGTTTAATACCTTACGATTCAGAATTAAAACGTACTATTAGAAAAATTTGAAAACAACAAAAAGAAATTAAAAATTTAAACAAAATGACGAATAACTTAGATAATCAAATAATAAACAAAAATTGATAAAGACCTTTAAAAGATTATGTTAATCGACAACAGATGAACTTCACTTGACTATTCAAAATCTTGATGTTGCTGCTAATTCATTTGAGCTTAAGCTTGTTATTATCCAAATATATAAAATAATCAGTTTGGAGGAACACCTACTGAAGATCCAAACTTACATCTTGCTAGTTTTCTTAAAATTTATGCTAGTTTTAAATATGACGGAGTGTCTAATGATGTTGTTAGGCTTAGAATTTTTCCTTTTTCATTAAGGGATAAAGCTAAGGCTTGGTTAAATTCATTATCACCTGGATCTATCAAAACTTGGGGAGAACTATCACAAAAATTCTTGGCAAAATATTTTCACCCTCGAAAACTGCTAAGCTTAGAAATGATATTACATCTTTTTCTCAGTTTGAAGGGAAATCGATATATGAAGCTTGTGAAAGATTTAAAGATATTCTTAAGAAATGTCCACACCATGCTCTACTAGATTGGTTAATAATTCAAACATTTTATAATGAATTAGTAGGATCACTTAGATATATTATAGATGCTGTTGCGGGTGGATCACTAATGTCAAAACCTTTTGATGAAACAAATTATTTAATTGAAGAAATGACTACTAACAATTTTCAATGACCC